>NW_028156450.1:0-16722 GCF_964263955.1 Coregonus lavaretus
AGGATGCACAGCGGTGCATTGTATTTTCATACTTTGTCCCTGAAACCTGCCAGTCTGCTGAATGCCCAGTTGCCACAGAGGCCACTGCAGACGTATCTACAGGTATACGAGAGGACCTATGGACAGATATACATCTTTCCTCAATGCTGCATCGACACCTGCCACACTTCTTTGACGAAGACTCCATGCAGCCACATCAGGCAGTAGAGGGCACCACTGACGTCTCAGTTGCTCCAGTGGCAATATCTAATGTTGAGGAAGAGGACAGATTCTATCATTACTCCCTCCCACCCCTGGCTCAGCGGTTCATTGGCAATTCATTCAATTTCCTCAAAACCTCTAAGCCTGCTGTTTCAGCCACAGAGTGCCCAGTTGCCACAGAGACCACTGCTACCACAGCCACTGTCAAGGGAGAGAATCGATGGGCAGCTAGAAGTCTTCCTTCAGTGCTGCCTACATGCCTGCCAACAGTCTTTGACGATGACTTCATGCCATCAGAGCAGACAGTAGAGGATACCTATGAGGTCTCAGTTGCTACAGAGACCACTGCAGGCACAGCTACTGTTGATTTTGCAGTGTACAGATCAGCAGCTAAATGCCCTGTCCCAATGCTGCCTCCAAGTCTGCCACTTGTCTTTGAAGTTGACTACAAACTGCCAGGGGAGGCAGTAGAGGACACCACCAAGTGTCCAGTTATCAGTGAAACAAACAATGATGTGTCCACTCACCTCAAAGAGGACATGGCAGCTGATCAAAGCCCTCCTGACCCTGCAGCACTGCCTCCAAGCTCGCCATGTATCCGAGACTCTGACCACAAACTGACAGAGGAGACAAAAGAGGATGCCACCGAGTCCTCCGTTACCACAGCGATCACTGCAGGCACATCCATTGTCCAGGGAGAGAACCTGTTGGGTGATAAAAGCCCGGCTCCAATGCTGCCTTCAAAGTTGCCACACATTCTAGACAATGGCCACAAGCAGCCAGAGGAGGCAGTAGAGGACACCACCAAGAGTCAAGTGTCCAGGGAAGCGGCCGTTTCCGTCTCCACTGTCCACACTCTGCCAGGGGAGGCAGTAGAGGACACCAACAAGTGTCCAGTTGCCAGGGAAGCAGCCGTTTCTGTGTCCACTGTCCACACGGAGGAGTGTTTGGCTGATAAAAGTCCTCCTGCACCTGCAACACTGCCTCTAATCCTGACCTGCACCCACAACAATGACCACAAACCGCTATGGATGACAGTTGAGTCCACTACAAAGTGCTCAGTCGACACAGAGGCAACTGTTGCTATTTACACCTGGGATGATAAAAGTCCTCCAGGTCTGCAATGCATTCACAACAACAATGACCACAAGCAGCCAGAGGAGACAGTTGAGGACACCACATAGTGCTCAGTTAACACAGAGGCAAGTGCAGTTGCATCCACTGTCAAGAGAGAGGAACTGATGAGTGATAAAAGCCCTGTCCTAGCACTTCCTCCAAGCCTGGCATGCATCCATGACAAGGACCACAAGCAGCCAGAGCAGAAAGGGAAGGGCACTAGTGAAGAGGTGGATCGCTGCCCTCATGCTCACCAGCTGGTCCCAGATGCTAACTTAACTCTGGCAACCCCTCTGCTCTGCATGGCCACTAAGACGCCTGTTAGAGTGAGAGCCTCCATATGCAGGTCAGAGGATGAGGAACCCAGGCCCTGGACGCTGAAAAAGGCAAAGGTAGGTGTCCTATTTTACACTTCTACTCTACAGGGTTGGGGGTCTGTTCCATTTCAATTCAAAGCATTGAATTAAGTACTTCCTGAATTGACTGGAATTGAAATTGAATTGACCCCAACCCTGCTAATCTATGCTCATAGTATAAAACATCACCCCTAACTAGGGTTAACATTTGTATTACGTTTGGTGTGGACCCAGGAAGAACATCTATGGCTATTACAAAATCAGTTTGGGATACAAATAAACAAGTTACCTCAATTACTGTCCTCTAAATTGTGTGCCCCATGAGGCCATCAATGTATGTTGATCACTCAAATGTGTATTGAATGTGCCACATTGGAACAATATTACATCTAGAGTCAATGTCTTCCTGTTAGGATTATTGGACAGGCATTGACATTGAGAGTGAAGAGAGGAGCGTCAAGGAGGAGGTGAGCCCGAGGGAGGGTTTGAAGAGTGAGGCGGACCGTGCCCATTCCAAGAGCTCCAATGGGACGGTTTCATCAGAGAGAGCAGAGACCATCCTGGGAAGAGTGGGCTTTCTGGCCATGAACCTCAAGCAGAAAGTCACATTTTTAAAGATGGAGGAAAAAGAGAAAAATAAGGAACTGAATAAGAAGTTGAAAGATGACGAGAAAGAGAGAAAGGTCTCTTGCCTCGAGGTTGTCGGGAGAGGTTGTGTTTTCTCTAGCAGGAGATAAGCTGGCTTCTTATATGTTGTTGAGTAAAGCTTAAACCATGTATTTAGATTGTATGTAGGTATTGTAGTCAGGTATTATAGGTAGTTTACTTAGGTAGTTATTGTAGGTTATTGTAGGTAATTATTGTAGGTAAGTATTCTATTCGGTGGACCCCGGCGAAGCACGAGTGCTAGCTAACCCACCACTTGGACCAACAAAGCTAGCTAGCTAGTGGGTAGCTACTGGTAACTTTTAGCAACTGTGGTTAGTTGTTTCCAATGTTATTTCACGCTTAAGAGTACCTGTAATTGAGCCAGCTAGCTACCGACCATTCAGCTGTTCTTCTAACCTCATTATCCTAGGCATTAACGTTAGATGGTTGGTGGCTGCTGTACTTAATTACAGCTACTGATTGCAGCCTGCCACCCAGTTAGCTGGCAAAATATGATTAGACAAATAATAATATTTATTTGAATGATACAGTATGTTACTAAATTGAAATTAAAATGAAATGTTTTTGTAATTTTAACATTTTACGAAATGTAAAAAGAAAACTTTAAAAAATAATAATAATAACAAAAGCAAGGTAAAAAGAAAAGGAAACCGATCCAGATTCCTATTACCAGTGTAAAAACAAAGGGGGGAGGTGTCAATGTAAATAGTCCGGGTGGCCATTTGATGAATTGTTCAGCAGTCTTATGAATTGGGGATAGAAGCTGTTAAGGGGCCTTTTGGACCTAGACTTGGCACTCTGGTACCGCTTGCTGTGCGGTAGCAGAGAGAACAGTCTATGACTTGGGTGACTGGAGTCTTTGTCAATTTTTTGGGCCTCCCTCTTACACCTCCAAGTATATAGGTCCTGGATGGCAGGAAGCTTGGCTCCAGTGATGTATTGGGCCGTACGCACTACCCTCTGTAGCGCCTTACGGTCGGATGCCGAGCAGTTGCCATACCAGGCGGTGATGCAACTGGTCAGGAAGCTCTCGATGGTGCAGCTGTAGAACTTTTTGAGGATCTTGGGACCAATGCCAAATCTTTTCAGTCTCCTGTGGTGGAAAAGGCGTTGTCGTGCCCTCTTCACGACTGTCTTGGTGTGTTTGAACCATGATAGTTTGTTGGTGATGTGGAAGGAACTTGAAACTCTCGACCTGCTCCACTACAGCCCCGTTGATGTGAATTGGGCGTGTTCCCAGTCCCTGTCCCTGAAAATCCTCCCCGGAGCATGATGCTGCCACCACCATGCTTCACCGTAGGGATGGTGCCAGGTTTCCTCCAAACGTGATCTCATCCCAGGTAAGAGGGGGAGTGGCAGCAGCAGCAGGTTCTCCCCATGTGAGCTGAGTCCAGTGGACCAGTCCTGTATCCCCCCACCCAGACAGCGACAGTGGTCTAAACCATGGCTAGCTATCCACAATCTGGCTCGACTAAACAAGGTTTACCAAGAGGGAAGGAGGGAGAGGAAGGTAGAGGAAGAGAAAGAGGGAGGAGAGGAAGGAGGAAAGGGAGAAAATGACTGTAAGAAGGACTGTAAGACTGTAAGAAGGAAAGGAGGGAGAAGGCCGAGCAAGAGGAAGAGGAAGAGGTGGAAGATAACAAGGAGAGTTGATCTGTCCATCACTACCATAAGGAGATCTCTTCTGGGGCCTCTTGTTCTCTCCTCTTTCCCACAGAGGAGCACCTTTCGCAGGCAGCCCAGAGCAGACTCTCCGCTGATAGAAGGCTAGCCCCTGGAGGTTTCACCTTGGATTTATACAGAGAACCCCCCAGTACTCAAACTGCTTTACATTGTAGAGGGTGATCTAATCTCATTGGAGGCGACCCAATGACCCAGAAATGCTCCATGGACAGACTTCCTCCCTGCTCCCCGTCTCGCTGGCAGGGGGCTCGTAGGAACACCCTCCCTTCCTTGACTCCAGCAACACCCCTTCTTCACCTGCCCCCCTTATCATGTTATGAGTCTCACCTACAGGTCCCGCCCCCTGGCCTACCTGTTGCAGGTGTGAGTATGGTGTGTCGGACACAGCTGCCCTCCACCTCCTCCCCCTCCTCCCCCTCCTTCCCTCTTTCTCCCACTCCCCCCATCTCTCGCGCTCTCTCCTCCTCCCCCTCTCTTCCCTTTAAAGCAATAGTTTAAACCTACACACTTCCTTAAACCTAAAATAAGTCAAGAAGTAATTTTGTGTGGAAGTCAAACATTTGTTCAGAACGACAAAATCGAGACCTTTACATAGCCCATCTCTCATTGTCTATAGGAGTGATGTACACTGGTCAAATTGCCCAAATGTTAATTTAGACATTCACAAATTTTACAGATTTTGACTCTCACTAATGTCATGAAATGTTTGGCTAAGTAGTAAAGAAGGTTGTATCATACTTTTCTTGTGTACTAGATCATATGGTTTGGAAAGTGTTTTTTTTCTCAGACATAAATGAACAATTCCAGGTGAAAGCTAAAGGTCGTAGCTTCCTGGGGGGAGGGCCACCACTACATTAATAAATTATTTCCCTCTTGCTAGATTGATGACTAAAGCCCTAGTGAAACAGTGCAAAATGGTTGTCAGCTCAACTGGTTAAATACAAGACCTGTTCATTGTGAAATGTATGTGTTCAAGTCTAATAATTTTGCTCTATATATTTTCTACTCTGTATGTAATTTTATCTGTTTAAGCTGTTTGGATTGTTAATTGATATAACACAGGGCACCATTGAAAAAGAGACACTGGTCTCAATTGGGATTCCCTGTAAAAATAAAGAGGAATATGATAGAGGGAATATGATAGCGAGTATTATGATGGAGTGGAATATGATGGAGAGAAATATAATAGAGAGAATATGATGGAGGGAATATGATAGAGGAATTTGATGGAGGGGAATATGATAGAGAATGAATGGAGGAATGTGTGACGCTCTTGAGCAACAAAGGTTGTCTGTTTGGTTATATCAACTGGAAAGACACGGATAAGAAAATGTTCAAACATAATTTTAAACAATACTTTTCTATAGTCAGCTGATATTGATTTCTTTATTTAATGATTTATTAAACTTAAATGCTAAACATCAATGACACCTACTCTTCAATTACATTTTTTGGGCCTATATAATTACACATCCAGCTAATTTTATCCCTCTATGAGCATGCGTACCGTAAAGATACCGTAAGGATCACTCGACTGCAACAGCTCTCGTTGATTTAATCGATCAATGGCTCAGATCACTTGACCAAGATAAACTTGTGGATGAGCTGCTTCTTGATTTTAGTGCTGCAGTTGACCTTGTTGATCATATAGCTAATAGCTGAGGCCATTGAAGAGAGATGTTTTCTTGAACCCTCATTTCTTTTTTGGAACTTTGTTACTGAGGTGACATAGACTATGGAAGACTTGTTTTACTGTAGTAAGGTAGCCTATGTATTTCATTGATGATGATGATGATGATGATGAAAAATATTGGCATTAGTGGTAGGCTGAGATCGAACAAACAACCTAAGTAAGCCTGGCTGCTATTTATGATATCTAAAACATATAGACTTTTAATTAGGCAAAACACATGTCGTTTGAATGGTCAACCATTTTACATGAGTTACAGCATTTTATTTTAATAAAAAATTAGGTTATATGGATTCATTGTATATATTAGGTATGACTGTGCTGCATAGGTACAAAAAATCTAAAATAAATAAACTAAATTGTGCCAGCATTTGATAACACATGAAAGCTGCTGTGGGTAACCATGGCAATGGGGACTCCATTGTGACATCACAAGATTCCGATTCTGGAAGGTTACCTGTTGCACAGACAAACTGAACAGTGCAAAGAGACTGATTCAACTAACCACTGACAAATTATTAATGTCCTATTTCATTAGTGAGAGAACACACTGCTTACTTCAGAGGTAGGTTGTAATATAACTTATTGTGAATGTGTTTCAGTAGTATAACTTATTTTCAAATTACTTGTGTATGAATGTGACATTTTAAGTAGACCTAACATGACTAGTGAAACTGTTGAAGAGAGATAGTTTGCTTGAGTCCTCTTTTTGTGAGAAAATGCTTCATCCTGACACCTGAGATGTCATGTTACAATTGTAGTGTGCCAGCCTAATGGCTAATGCATTCTATTGATGACAGAAAAAAAACCTCTCTCTGTGTTAATCACCAACATATGTTGTAATCAATTATCTCAATAAATATGTACCAAAAGAGTAGGTTGTGTAAAAAAACAAGTACGCCTACCTAATTTGTAGCTGATTCATTTCTAATAAGAATAATATGTTCTTAATTGAATGGACATCCATTTCAAATGGTTGAATTGATAGACCTCTTTAAATTGAGGTGCACTCAAGGGCACTCAAAGAGAAGACTGGCATTTTTACCTCCTTGGTTTTTAAAATAGATGAAACTGTACAAGTTAGGTCCTGCATGGATATAGAGTCATTTTCTACCCAAAACACAGTGTTTTCAATGATATGATGGAAGTGATTAGTGTGGTTTGTGAGAACCAGGCCCAATATGGAGTAGAGCTACATGAGGGGTTGAATAAGGCTCAATAGTAAGGTACAGAAAGACCCTGAAGTTTGCTTTTTAAAGTCTGTGTTGTGCTTTTTCATCTGCCATGGCAACGACTTGCATCACAATGATGATGTCATGAAGGATATTGTTCACGAAATGATAAGAACAGCCAAAATCGATTCATTTGAACTTGGTCGCTTTTCCAGTAGCCAACTTTTTACTAGTAATTCAGATAGGCCTATTGCCTAAACATATCTGGATCAGGATTCTCACTTGATTAATTGTAAGTAGCTGGGAAGAAAACGTGTGCACATTGTAAAGAGATGCATTATTATTTGGTTAGCAACACCCACTTACTACAACGTTGTGTATTTTCCAGAGTTATTGTTAGCTAAGAGGAAGACATGGAGGGTTCAACGCTGACACAGAGGAGGGGTGAGTGTCGGTTGGAGGAAAGGGCGATCCAGACAGACTACGTGATGGAGCTGGGAGCCAGGTTGGCTCTGGTTTTGCAGATCCAGAAGGATCAGGAGAAGAAGATGAAGAGGATTTGGTTCAAGACGAGGAAAATGCCAAGACTGATTGAGGAGGTAACAAGACCAACTTTGACAAAGTCGACAAGAGTTCTGTTTAACAATATTAATTAAAGCAAATATAAGTTATTGTAAGGGCAAAATGTTCCATATGCCATGGAATGTAAGCTAACAATGTTTTGTCCTTATTTATTTTTGTATTAGGCTACACCATGGCAATGCTTATAACTGTTATTGTCTAAATGTGTTGTATCGTGTCTGTCTGTTTCATTGAATTTATGTCCTCAGTTCCTATGGTTGTCTGGTCATAAGAAATAAACAACTGTTCTATCATAGACGCTCATATCAGGATTATGTGGTTGTCTCACCTAGCTACCTTAAGTTGAATGCACTAACTAACTATAAGTCGTTCTGGATAAAAGCGTCTGATAAATGGCTAAAATGTCAAATGTTATGCTGGGTGTGGGGCATGTATTTTTACACTTAGCTGGCCCATTGGCTAGGGGACCAAGGGTTGGGACAGACTGGTGCAGAGCATCTTAGAGGACACTATATATATATATATATATATATATATATATATATATATATATATATATATATATATATATATATATATATGTGTGATGTATAAGTAAGTAGTGCTGACTCATACAGTATGTATGTATGTACTGAATGTGATCACTTTCATCATGTCTGTTTCTTTTCTCACGCAGAATGTGTGAGATGTGAGCAACTGTCCTCTCACTGAGTTCATTGCTCCCTGTATTGACTCCCTCCCACCACTGGCTTTCACCAATCAGAGGCCTATACCTACCATGTTGCATCCCCCCTCTCCATTTGCCATACGCGCTCAGGATGCACAGCGGTTCATTGTATTTTCATACTTTGTCCCTGAAACCTGCCAGTCTGCTGAATGCCCAGTTGCCACAGAGGCCACTGCAGACGTATCTACAGGTATACGAGAGGACCTATGGACAGATATACATCTTTCCTCAATGCTGCATCGACACCTGCCACACTTCTTTGACGAAGACTCCATGCAGCCACATCAGGCAGTAGAGGGCACCACTGAGGTCTCAGTTGCTCCAGTGGCAATATCTAATGTTGAGGAAGAGGACAGATTCTATCATTACTCCCTCCCACCCCTGGCTCAGCGGTTCATTGGCAATTCATTCAATTTCCTCGAAACCTCTAAGCCTGCTGTTTCAGCCACAGAGTGCCCAGTTGCCACAGAGACCACTGCTACCACAGCCACTGTCAAGGGAGAGAATCGATGGGCAGCTAGAAGTCTTCCTTCAGTGCTGCCTACATGCCTGCCAACAGTCTTTGACGATGACTTCATGCCATCAGAGCAGACAGTAGAGGATACCTATGAGGTCTCAGTTGCTACAGAGACCACTGCAGGCACAGCTACTGTTGATTTTGGAGTGTACAGATCAGCAGCTAAATGCCCTGTCCCAATGCTGCCTCCAAGTCTGCCACTTGTCTTTGAAGTTGACTACAAACTGCCAGGGGAGGCAGTAGAGGACACCACCAAGTGTCCAGTTATCAGTGAAACAAACAATGATGTGTCCACTCACCTCAAAGAGGACATGGCAGCTGATCAAAGCCCTCCTGACCCTGCAGCACTGCCTCCAAGCTCGCCATGTATCCGAGACTCTGACCACAAACTGACAGAGGAGACAAAAGAGGATGCCACCGAGTCCTCCGTTACCACAGCGATCACTGCAGGCACATCCATTGTCCAGGGAGAGAACCTGTTGGGTGATAAAAGCCCGGCTCCAATGCTGCCTTCAAAGTTGCCACACATTCTAGACAATGGCCACAAGCAGCCAGAGGAGGCAGTAGAGGACACCACCAAGAGTCAAGTGTCCAGGGAAGCGGCCGTTTCCGTCTCCACTGTCCACACTCTGCCAGGGGAGGCAGTAGAGGACACCAACAAGTGTCCAGTTGCCAGGGAAGCAGCCGTTTCTGTGTCCACTGTCCACACGGAGGAGTGTTTGGCTGATAAAAGTCCTCCTGCACCTGCAACACTGCCTCTAATCCTGACCTGCACCCACAACAATGACCACAAACCGCTATGGAAGACAGTTGAGTGCACTACAAAGTGCTCAGTCGACACAGAGGCAACTGTTGCTATTTACACCTGGGATGATAAAAGTCCTCCAGGTCTGCAATGCATTCACAACAACAATGACCACAAGCAGCCAGAGGAGACAGTTGAGGACACCACATAGTGCTCAGTTAACACAGAGGCAAGTGCAGTTGCATCCACTGTCAAGAGAGAGGAACTGATGAGTGATAAAAGCCCTGTCCTAGCACTTCCTCCAAGCCTGCCATGCATCCATGACAAGGACCACAAGCATTCAGAGCAGAAAGGGAAGGGCACTAGTGAAGAGGTGGATCGCTGCCCTCATGCTCACCAGCTGGTCCCAGATGCTAACTTAACTCTGGCAACCCCTCTGCTCTGCATGGCCACTAAGACGCCTGTTAGAGTGAGAGCCTCCATATGCAGGTCAGAGGATGAGGAACCCAGGCCCTGGACGCTGAAAAAGGCAAAGGTAGGTGTCCTATTTTACACTTCTACTCTACAGGGTTGGGGGTCTGTTCCATTTCAATTCAAAGCATTGAATTAAGTACTTCCTGAATTGACTGGAATTGAAATTGAATTGACCCCAACCCTGCTAATCTATGCTCATAGTATAAAACATCACCCCTTACTAGGGTTAACATTTGTATTATGTTTGGTGTGGACCCAGGAAGAACATCTATGGCTATTACAAAATCAGTTTGGGATACAAATAAACAAGTTACCTCAATTACTGTCCTCTAAATTGTGTGCCCCATGAGGCCATCAATGTATGTTGATCACTCAAATGTGTATTGAATGTGCCACATTGGAACAATATTACATCTAGAGTCAATGTCTTCCTGTTAGGATTATTGGACAGGCATTGACATTGAGAGTGAAGAGAGGAGCGTCAAGGAGGAGGTGAGCCCGAGGGAGGGTTTGAAGAGTGAGGCGGACCGTGCCCATTCCAAGAGCTCCAATGGGACGGTTTCATCAGAGAGAGCAGAGACCATCCTGGGAAGAGTGGGCTTTCTGGCCATGAACCTCAAGCAGAAAGTCACATTTTTAAAGATGGAGGAAAAAGAGAAAAATAAGGAACTGAATAAGAAGTTGAAAGATGACGAGAAAGAGAGAAAGGTCTCTTGCCTCGAGGTTGTCGGGAGAGGTTGTGTTTTCTCTAGCAGGAGATAAGCTGGCTTCTTATATGTTGTTGAGTAAAGCTTAAACCATGTATTTAGATTGTATGTAGGTATTGTAGTCAGGTATTATAGGTAGTTTACTTAGGTAGTTATTGTAGGTTATTGTAGGTAATTATTGTAGGTAAGTATTCTATTCGGTGGACCCCGGCGAAGCACGAGTGCTAGCTAACCCACCACTTGGACCAACAAAGCTAGCTAGCTAGTGGGTAGCTACTGGTAACTTTTAGCAACTGTGGTTAGTTGTTTCCAATGTTATTTCACGCTTAAGAGTACCTGTAATTGAGCCAGCTAGCTACCGACCATTCAGCTGTTCTTCTAACCTCATTATCCGAGGCATTAACGTTAGATGGTTGGTGGCTGCTGTACTTAATTACAGCTACTGATTGCAGCCTGCCACCCAGTTAGCTGGCAAAATATGATTAGACAAATAATAATATTTATTTGAATGATACAGTATGTTACTAAATTGAAATTAAAATGAAATGTTTTTGTAATTATAACATTTTACGAAATGTAAAAAGAAAACTTTAAAAAATAATAATAATAACAAAAGCAAGGTAAAAAGAAAAGGAAACCGATCCAGATTCCTATTACCAGTGTAAAAACAAAGGGGGGAGGTGTCAATGTAAATAGTCCGGGTGGCCATTTGATGAATTGTTCAGCAGTCTTATGAATTGGGGATAGAAGCTGTTAAGGGGCCTTTTGGACCTAGACTTGGCACTCTGGTACCGCTTGCTGTGCGGTAGCAGAGAGAACAGTCTATGACTTGGGTGACTGGAGTCTTTGTCAATTTTTTGGGCCTCCCTCTTACACCTCCAAGTATATAGGTCCTGGATGGCAGGAAGCTTGGCTCCAGTGATGTACTGGGCCGTACGCACTACCCTCTGTAGCGCCTTACGGTCGGATGCCGAGCAGTTGCCATACCAGGCGGTGATGCAACTGGTCAGGAAGCTCTCGATGGTGCAGCTGTAGAACTTTTTGAGGATCTTGGGACCAATGCCAAATCTTTTCAGTCTCCTGTGGTGGAAAAGGCGTTGTCGTGCCCTCTTCACGACTGTCTTGGTGTGTTTGAACCATGATAGTTTGTTGGTGATGTGGACACCAAGGAACTTGAAACTCTCGACCTGCTCCACTACAGCCCCGTCGATGTGAATGGGGCGTGTTCCCAGTCCCTGTCCCTGAAAATCCTCCCCGGAGCATGATGCTGCCACCACCATGCTTCACCGTAGGGATGGTGCCAGGTTTCCTCCAAACGTGATCTCATCCCAGGTAAGAGGGGGAGTGGCAGCAGCAGCAGGTTCTCCCCATGTGAGCTGAGTCCAGTGGACCAGTCCTGTATCCCCCCACCCAGACAGCGACAGTGGTCTAAACCATGGCTAGCTATCCACAATCTGGCTCGACTAAACAAGGTTTACCAAGAGGGAAGGAGGGAGAGGAAGGTAGAGAAAGAGGGAGGAGAGGAAGGAGGAAAGGGAGAAAATGACTGTAAGAAGGACTGTAAGACTGTAAGAAGGAAAGGAGGGAGAAGGCCGAGCAAGAGGAAGAGGAAGAGGTGGAAGATAACAAGGAGAGTTGATCTGTCCATCACTACCATAAGGAGATCTCTTCTGGGGCCTCTTGTTCTCTCCTCTTTCCCACAGAGGAGCACCTTTCGCAGGCAGCCCAGAGCAGACTCTCCGCTGAGAGAAGGCTAGCCCCTGGAGGTTTCACCTTGGATTTATACAGAGAACCCCCCAGTACTCAAACTGCTTTACATTGTAGAGGGTGATCTAATCTCATTGGAGGCGACCCAATGACCCAGAAATGCTCCATGGACAGACTTCCTCCCTGCTCCCCGTCTCGCTGGCAGGGGGCTCGTAGGAACACCCTCCCTTCCTTGACTCCAGCAACACCCCTTCTTCACCTGCCCCCCTTATCATGTTATGAGTCTCACCTACAGGTCCCGCCCCCTGGCCTACCTGTTGCAGGTGTAAGTATGGTGTGTCGGACACAGCTGTCCTCCCCCTCCTTCCCTCTTTCTCCCACTCCCCCCATCTCTCGCGCTCTCTCCTCCTCCCCCTCTCTTCCCTTTAAAGCAATAGTTTAAACCTACACACTTCCTTAAACCTAAAATAAGTCAAGAAGTAATTTTGTGTGGAAGTCAAACATTTGTTCAGAACGACAAAATCGAGACCTTTACATAGCCCATCTCTCATTGTCTATAGGAGTGATGTACACTGGTCAAATTGCCCAAATGTTAATTTAGACATTCACAAATTTTACAGATTTTGACTCTCACTAATGTCATGAAATGTTTGGCAAATTAGTAAAGAAGGTTGTATTATACTTTTCTTGTGTACTAGATCATATGGTTTGGAAAGTGTTTTTTTTCTCAGACATAAATGAACAATTCCAGGTGAAAGCTAAAGGTCGTAGCTTCCTGGGGGGAGGGACACCACTACATTAATAAAATATTTCCCTCTTGCTAGATTGATGACTAAAGCCCTAGTGAAACAGTGCAAAATGGTTGTCAGCTCAACTGGTTAAATACAAGACCTGTTCATTGTGAAATGTATGTGTTCAAGTCTAATAATTTTGCTCTATATATTTTCTACTCTGTATGTAATTTTATCTGTTTAAGCTGTTTGGATTGTTAATTGATATAACACAGGGCACCATTGAAAAAGAGACACTGGTCTCAATTGGGATTCCCTGTAAAAATAAAGAGGAATATGATAGAGGGAATATGATAGCGAGTATTATGATGGAGTGGAATATGATGGAGAGAAATATAATAGAGAGAATATGATGGAGGGAATATGATAGAGGAATTTGATGGAGGGGAATATGATAGAGAATGAATGGAGGAATGTGTGACGCTCTTGAGCAACAAAGGTTGTCTGTTTGGTTATATCAACTGGAAAGACACGGATAAGAAAATGTTCAAACATAATTTTAAACAATACTTTTCTATAGTCAGCTGATATTGATTTCTTTATTTAATTATTTATTAAACTTAAATGCTAAACATCAATGACACCTACTCTTCAATTACATTTTTTGGGCCTATATAATTACACATCCAGCTAATTTTATCCCTCTATGAGCATGCGTACCGTAAAGATACCGTAAGGATCACTCGACTGCAACAGCTCTCGTTGATTTAATCGATCAATGGCTCAGATCACTTGACCAAGATAAACTTGTGGATGAGCTGCTTCTTGATTTTAGTGCTGCAGTTGACCTTGTTGATCATATGGCTAATAGCTGAGGCCATTGAAGAGAGATGTTTTCTTGAACCCTCATTTCTTTTTTGGAACTTTGTTACTGAGGTGACATAGACTATGGAAGACTTGTTTTACTGTAGTAAGGTAGCCTATGTATTTCATTGATGATGATGATGATGATGATGATGAAAAATATTGGCATTAGTGGTAGGCTGAGATCGAACAAACAACCTAAGTAAGCCTGGCTGCTATTTATGATATCTAAAACATATAGACTTTTAATTAGGCAAAACACATGTCGTTTGAATGGTCAACCATTTTACATGAGTTACAGCATTTTATTTTAATAAAAAATTAGGTTATATGGATTCATTGTATATATTAGGTATGACTGTGCTGCATAGGTACAAAAAATCTAAAATAAATAAACTAAATTTTGCCAGCATTTGATAACACATGAAAGCTGCTGTGGGTAACCATGGCAATGGGGACTCCATTGTGACATCACAAGATTCCGATTCTGGAAGGTTACCTGTTGCACAGACAAACTGAACAGTGCAAAGAGACTGATTCAACTAACCACTGACAAATTATTAATGTCCTATTTCATTAGTGAGAGAACACACTGCTTACTTCAGAGGTAGGTTGTAATATAACTTATTGTGAATGTGTTTCAGTAGTATAACTTATTTTCAAATTACTTGTGTATGAATGTGACATTTTAAGTAGACCTAACATGACTAGTGAAACTGTTGAAGAGAGATAGTTTGCTTGAGTCCTCTTTTTGTGAGAAAATGCTTCATCCTGACACCTGAGATGTCATGTTACAATTGTAGTGAGCCAGCCTAATGGCTAATGCATTCTATTGATGACAGAAAAAAAACCTCTCTCTGTGTTAATCACCAACATATGTTGTAATCAATTATCTCAATAAATATGTACCAAAAGAGTAGGTTGTGTAAAAAAACAAGTACGCCTACCTAATTTGTAGCTGATTCATTTCTAATAAGAATAATATGTTCTTAATTGAATGGACATCCATTTCAAATGGTTGAATTGATAGACCTCTTTAAATTGAGGTGCACTCAAGGGCACTCAAAGAGAAGACTGGCATTTTTACCTCCTTGGTTTTTAAAATAGATGAAACTGTACAAGTTAGGTCCTGCATGGATATAGAGTCATTTTCTACCCAAAACACAGTGTTTTCAATGATATGATGGAAGTGATTAGTGTGGTTTGTGAGAACCAGGCCCAATATGGAGTAGAGCTACATGAGGGGTTGAATAAGGCTCAATAGTAAGGTACAGAAAGACCCTGAAGTTTGCTTTTTAAAGTCTGTGTTGTGCTTTTTCATCTGCCATGGCAACGCCTTGCATCACAATGATGATGTCATGAAGGATATTGTTCACGAAATGATAAGAACAGACAAAATCGATTCATTTGAACTTGGTCGCTTTTCCAGTAGCCAACTTTTTACTAGTAATTCAGATAGGCCTATTGCCTAAACATATCTGGATCAGGATTCTCACTTGATTAATTGTAAGTAGCTGGGAAGAAAACGTGTGCACATTGTAAAGAGATGCATTATTATTTGGTTAGCAACACCCACTTACTACAACGTTGTGTATTTTCCAGAGTTATTGTTAGCTAAGAGGAAGACATGGAGGGTTCAACGCTGACACAGAGGAGGGGTGAGTGTCGGTTGGAGGAAAGGGCGATCTAGACAGACTACGTGATGGAGCTGGGAGCCAGGTTGGCTCTGGTTTTGCAGATCCAGAAGGATCAGGAGAAGAAGATGAAGAGGATTTGGTTCAAGACGAGGAAAATGCCAAGACTGATTGAGGAGGTAACAAGACCAACTTTGACAAAGTCGACAAGAGTTCTGTTTAACAATATTAATTAAAGCAAATATAAGTTATTGTAAGGGCAAAATGTTCCATATGCCATGGAATGTAAGCTAACAATGTTTTGTCCTTATTTCTTTTTGTATTAGGCTACACCATGGCAATGCTTATAACTGTTCTTGTCTAAATGTGTTGTATCGTGTCTGTCTGTTTCATTGAATTTATGTCCTCAGTTCTTATGGTTGTCTGGTCATAAGAAATAAACAACCGTTCTATCATAGACGCTCATATCAGGATTATGTGGTTGTCTCACCTAGCTACCTTAAGTTGAATGCACTAACTAACTATAAGTCATTCTGGATAAAAGCGTCTGATAAATGGCTAAAATGTCAAATGTTATGCTGGGTGTGGGGCATGTATTTTTACACTTAGCTGGCCCATTGGCTAGGGGACCAAGGGTTGGGACAGACTGGTGCAGAGCATCTTAGAGGACACTATATATATAAATATGTGATGTATAAGTAAGTAGTGCTGACTCATACAGTATGTATGTATGTATGTACTGAATGTGATCACTTTCATCATGTCTGTTTCTTTTCTCACGCAGAATGTGTGAGATGTGAGCAACTGTCCTCTCACTGAGTTCATGGCTCCCTGTATTGACTCCCTCCCACCACTGGCTTTCACCAATCAGAGGCCTATACCTACCATGTTGCATCCCCCCTCTCCATTTGCCATACGCGCTCAGGATGCACAGCGGTTCATTGTATTTTCATACTTTGTCCCTGAAACCTGCCAGTCTGCTGAATGCCCAGTTGCCACAGAGGCCACTGCAGACGTATCTACAGGTATACGAGAGGACCTATGGACTGATATACATCTTTCCTCAATGCTGCATCGATACCTGCCACACTTCTTTGACGAAGACTCCATGCAGCCACATCAGGCAGTAGAGGGCACCACTGAGGTC
>NW_028156449.1:0-40000 GCF_964263955.1 Coregonus lavaretus
GAAGGAAGGAAGGAAGGAAGGAAGGTTTAACCTGACTGGTTCCTTACACTGTTCTATGGTCATGTGATGTGTGTCTTGTCATCTCCTAGGTAACATCAGCGATGGAATTTCCAGCCCAGTCCAGCCCCAGCACAGCCCTAGGTCCAGCTCAGCCCAGTCCAGCCCCCAGCTCAGCCCAGTCCAGCCCCAGCTCAGCCCAGTCCAGCCCCAGCTCAGCCCAGTCCAGCCCCAGCTCAGCCCTAGGTCCAGCTCAGCCCAGTCCAGCCCCAGCTCAGCCCAGTCCAGCCCCAGCTCAGCCCTAGGTCCAGCTCAGCCCAGTCCAGCCCCAGCTCAGCCCAGTCCAGCCCCAGCTCAGCCCTAGGTCCAGCTCAGCCCAGTCCAGCCCCAGCTCAGCCCAGTCCAGCCCCAGCACAGCCCTAGGTCCAGCCCAGCCCAGTCCAGCCCCAGCCCAGCCCAGCACAGCCCTAGGTCCAGCTCAGCCCAGCACAGACCTAGGTCCAGCCCAGCCTAGCTCAGTCCAGCCCCGGCCCAGCCCTAGGTCCAGCTCAGCCCAGTCCAGCCCCAGCCCAGCCCAGTCCAGCTCAGCCCAGCACAGCCCTAGGTCCAGCCCAGCCTAGCTCAGTCCAGCCCTAGTCCAGCCCTAGGTCCAGCTCAGCCCAGTCCAGTCCAGCCCCAGCCGAGCCCTAGGTCCAGCTCAGCCCAGTCCAGTCCAGCCCCAGCCCAGCCCTAGGTCCAGCTCAGCCCAGTCCAGTCCAGCCCCAGCCCAGCCCTAGGTCCAGCTCAGCCCAGTCCAGTCCAGCCCCAGCCCAGCCCAGTCCCAGCCCAGCCCAGTCCAGTCCCAGTCCAGCCCAGCCCAGCCCTAGGTCCAGCTCAGCCCAGTCCAGTCCAGCCCCAGCCCAGCCCTAGGTCCAGCTCAGCCCAGTCCAGTCCAGCCCCAGCCCAGCCCCAGCCCAGCCCAGCCCAGTCCCAGTCCAGCCCCAGCCCAGTCCAGTCCAGCCCCAGCCCAGCCCAGTCCCAGCCCAGCCCAGCCCAGTCCCAGCCCAGCCCAGCCCAGTCCCAGCCCAGCCCCAGCCCAGCCCAGCCCAGTCCCAGTCCAGCCCAGCCCTAGGTCCAGCTCAGTCCAGTCCAGTCCAGTCCCAGCCCAGTCCAGTCCCAGCCCAGCCCAGCCCAGTCCCAGCCCAGCCCCAGCCCAGCCCAGCCCAGTCCCAGTCCCAGCCCAGCCCTAGGTCCAGCTCAGTCCAGTCCAGTCCAGTCCCAGCCCAGTCCAGTCCCAGTCCAGCCCAGCCCTAGGTCCAGCTCAGCTCCATTGTCAGAGAGCCATCAGACTGCTTCACGTTCTTCTGACGTTGTTGTTTTATTCCTCTGGCCTTTTCTGTTGTATGATAGTTTCTGTAGGGTTCTGTGTGGTTCTACATGGTTCTGTATGGTTCTTTAAGGTTCTGTATGGTTCTACATGGTTTTGTATGGTTCTACATGGTTTTGTATGGTTCTGTATGATTCTATATAGTTCTATATGGTTCTGTAGGGTTCTGTATGGTTCCTTATCATGTCTCTGTGGAAATAGAACCCAGTGTGTTGTAGAATACTGGTGAGGTTCTAACACAGAACCCCAACGTTCCATTTGTCTCTCTCTCTCTCACCCCCTCAGTGTCTCTCTCTCTCACCCCTTCAGTGTGTCTCTCTCTCTCACCCCTTCAGTGTCTCTCTCTCTCACCCCTTCAGTGTCTCTCTCTCTCTCACCCCTTCAGTGTCTCTCTCTCTCACCCCTTCAGTGTCTCTCTCTCTCACCCCTTCAGTGTCTCTCTCTCTCTCACCCCTTCAGTGTCTCTCTCTCTCACCCCTTCAGTGTGTCTCTCTCTCTCTCACCCCCTCAGTGTCTCTCTCTCTCACCCCTTCAGTGTCTCTCTCTCACCCCTTCAGTGTCTCTCTCTCTCTCACCCCTTCAGTGTCTCTCTCTCTCACCCCTTCAGTGTCTCTCTCTCTCTCTCACCCCTTCAGTGTCTCTCTCTCTCTCACCCCTTCAGTGTCTCTCTCTCTCTCTCACCCCTTCAGTGTCTCTCTCTCTCTCTCACCCCTTCAGTGTCTCTCTCTCTCTCACCCCTTCAGTGTCTCTCTCTCTCTCTCACCCCTTCAGTGTCTCTCTCTCTCTCTCACCCCTTCAGTGTGTCTCTCTCTCTCACCCCTTCAGTGTCTCTCTCTCACCCCTTCAGTGTCTCTCTCTCACCCCTTCAGTGTCTCTCTCTCTCACCCCTTCAGTGTCTCTCTCTCTCTCACCCCTTCAGTGTCTCTCTCTCTCTCACCCCTTCAGTGTCTCTCTCTCTCTCACCCCTTCAGTGTGTCTCTCTCTCTCACCCCTTCAGTGTGTCTCTCTCTCCCCTTCAGTGTCTCTCTCTCTCTCACCCCTTCAGTGTCTCTCTCTCTCTCACCCCTTCAGTGTCTCTCTCTCTCTCACCCCTTCAGTGTCTCTCTCTCTCTCACCCCTTCAGTGTCTCTCTCTCTCTCTCACCCCTTCATTGTCTCTCTCTCTCTCTCACCCCTTCAGTGTGTCTCTCTCTCTCACCCCTTCAGTGTCTCTCTCTCTCTCACCCCTTCATTGTCTCTCTCTCTCTCTCACCCCTTCAGTGTGTCTCTCTCTCTCACCCCTTCAGTGTCTCTCTCTCTCTCACCCCTTCATTGTCTCTCTCTCTCTCTCTCTCACCCCTTCAGTGTGTCTCTCTCTCTCACCCCTTCAGTGTCTCTCTCTCTCTCACTCCTTCAGTGTCTCTCTCTCTCTCTCACCCCTTCATTGTCTCTCTCTCTCTCTCTCTCACCCCTTCAGTGTGTCTCTCTCTCTCACCCCTTCAGTGTCTCTCGCTCTCTCACCCCTTCATTGTCTCTCTCTCTCTCTCTCTCACCCCTTCAGTGTGTCTCTCTCTCTCACCCCTTCAGTGTGTCTCTCTCTCTCACCCCTTCAGTGTCTCTCTCTCTCTCACCCCTTCAGTGTCTCTCTCTCTCTCACCCCTTCAGTGTCTCTCTCTCTCTCACCCCTTCAGTGTGTCTCTCTCTCTCACTCCTTCAGTGTCTCTCTTTCTCACACCCCTTCATTGTCTCTCTCTCTCTCTCTCTCACCCCTTCAGTGTGTCTCTCTCTCTCACCCCTTCAGTGTGTCTCTCTCTCTCACCCCTTCAGTGTCTCTCTCTCTCTCACCCCTTCAGTGTCTCTCTCTCTCACCCCTTCAGTGTGTCTCTCTCTCTCTCACCCCTTCAGTGTCTCTCTCTCTCACCCCTTCAGTGTGTCTCTCTCTCTCACTCCTTCAGTGTCTCTCTCTCTCTCACCCCTTCATTGTCTCTCTCTCTCTCTCTCACCCCTTCAGTGTGTCTCTCTCTCTCACCCCTTCAGTGTGTCTCTCTCTCACACCCCTTCAGTGTCTCTCTCTCTCTCACCCCTTCAGTGTGTCTCTCTCTCTCACCCCTTCAGTGTGTCTCTCTCTCACACCCCTTCAGTGTCTCTCTCTCTCTCACCCCTTCAGTGTCTCTCTCTCTCACCCCTTCAGTGTCTCTCTCTCTCTCACCCCTTCAGTGTGTCTCTCTCTCTCACTCCTTCAGTGTCTCTCTTTCTCACACCCCTTCATTGTCTCTCTCTCTCTCTCTCTCACCCCTTCAGTGTGTCTCTCTCTCTCACCCCTTCAGTGTGTCTCTCTCTCTCACCCCTTCAGTGTCTCTCTCTCTCTCACCCCTTCAGTGTCTCTCTCTCTCACCCCTTCAGTGTGTCTCTCTCTCTCTCACCCCTTCAGTGTCTCTCTCTCTCACCCCTTCAGTGTGTCTCTCTCTCTCACTCCTTCAGTGTCTCTCTCTCTCTCACCCCTTCATTGTCTCTCTCTCTCTCTCTCTCACCCCTTCAGTGTGTCTCTCTCTCTCACCCCTTCAGTGTGTCTCTCTCTCACACCCCTTCAGTGTCTCTCTCTCTCTCACCCCTTCAGTGTGTCTCTCTCTCTCACCCCTTCAGTGTGTCTCTCTCTCACACCCCTTCAGTGTCTCTCTCTCTCTCACCCCTTCAGTGTCTCTCTCTCTCACCCCTTCAGTGTCTCTCTCTCTCTCACCCCTTCAGTGTGTCTCTCTCTCTCACCCCTTCAGTGTCTCTCTCTCTCTCACCCCTTCAGTGTCTCTCTCTCTCTCACCCCTTCAGTGTCTCTCTCTCTCTCACCCCTTCAGTGTGTCTCTCTCTCTCACTCCTTCAGTGTCTCTCTCTCTCTCACCCCTTCAGTGTCTCTCTCTCTCACCCCTTCAGTGTCTCTCTCTCTCTCTCACCCCTTCAGTGTCTCTCTCTCTCACCCCTTCAGTGTCTCTCTCTCTCTCTCACCCCTTCAGTGTCTCTCTCTCTCACCCCTTCAGTGTCTCTCTCTCTCACCCCTTCAGTGTCTCTCTCTCTCACCCCTTCAGTGTCTCTCTCTCACCCCTTCAGTGTGTCTCTCTCTCTCACCCCTTCAGTGTCTCTCTCTCTCACCCCTTCAGTGTCTCTCTCTCTCTCACCCCTTCAGTGTCTCTCTCTCTCTCACCCCTTCAGTGTGTCTCTCTCTCTCACCCCTTCAGTGTGTCTCTCTCTCCCCTTCAGTGTCTCTCTCTCTCTCACCCCTTCAGTGTCTCTCTCTCTCTCACCCCTTCAGTGTCTCTCTCTCTCTCACCCCTTCAGTGTCTCTCTCTCTCTCACCCCTTCAGTGTCTCTCTCTCTCTCTCACCCCTTCATTGTCTCTCTCTCTCTCTCTCTCACCCCTTCAGTGTGTCTCTCTCTCTCACCCCTTCAGTGTCTCTCTCTCTCTCACCCCTTCATTGTCTCTCTCTCTCTCTCACCCCTTCAGTGTGTCTCTCTCTCTCACCCCTTCAGTGTCTCTCTCTCTCTCACCCCTTCATTGTCTCTCTCTCTCTCTCTCTCACCCCTTCAGTGTGTCTCTCTCTCTCACCCCTTCAGTGTCTCTCTCTCTCTCACTCCTTCAGTGTCTCTCTCTCTCTCTCACCCCTTCATTGTCTCTCTCTCTCTCTCTCTCACCCCTTCAGTGTGTCTCTCTCTCTCACCCCTTCAGTGTCTCTCTCTCTCTCACCCCTTCATTGTCTCTCTCTCTCT
This sequence comes from Coregonus lavaretus, assembly GCF_964263955.1. Lineage (NCBI taxonomy): Eukaryota > Metazoa > Chordata > Actinopteri > Salmoniformes > Salmonidae > Coregonus > Coregonus lavaretus. Next base: position 5,098 of record NW_028156449.1, read on the forward strand.
CTCTCTCACCCCTTCAGTGTGTCTCTCTCTCTCACCCCTTCAGTGTGTCTCTCTCTCTCACCCCTTCAGTGTCTCTCTCTCTCTCACCCCTTCAGTGTCTCTCTCTCTCTCACCCCTTCAGTGTCTCTCTTTCTCTCACCCCTTCAGTGTGTCTCTCTCTCTCTCACCCCTTCAGTGTGTCTCTCTCTCTCTCTCACCCCTTCAGTGTCTCTCTCTCTCACCCCTTCAGTGTCTCTCTCTCTCACCCCTTCAGTGTGTCTCTCTCACCCCTTCAGTGTCTCTCTCTCTCTCACCCCTTCAGTGTGTCTCTCTCTCTCACCCCTTCAGTGTGTCTCATACGTGTGTGAAAAGGAAGTTAAATGTAAAGTGTAAATGTCAACATAATAAAGATGATGAGCTACTTTGTCTCCTGTCTTTCCTTGTTGCCATGACACCATGCCTACAGTGCCTTTGGAAAGTGTTCAGACCCCTTGACTTTTTCCACATTTTGTTACGTTACAGCCTTATTCTAAAATTGATTAAAATTGCTTTTTTTCCTCATCAATCTACACACAATACCCCATAATGACAACGTGAAAACAGGTTTCTGACATTTTTGCAAATGACAAAAAAAATGTAATCCTAGCAAATCAAGTTTGATTTGCACTGAATGCAACAGGTGTAGATCTTACAGTGAAATGCTTACTTACAAGCACTTAACCAATAATGCAGTTTTAAGAAAAATAATTGTTAAGTAAAAAATAGATAAGTAAAAAATAAAAAAAACAAATAATTAAAGAGCAGCAGTAAAATAAAATAACAGTAGGGAGGCTATATACAGGGGGTACCGGTACAGAGTCAATGTGCGGGGGCACCGGTTAGTCAAGGTAATTGAGGTAATATGTACATGTAGGTAGAGTTAAAGTGACTATGCATAGATAATAAACAGAGAGTAGCAGCAGCGTAAAAAAGGGGGTGGAGTGGGGTGGGGTGGGGTTGGGTTTGGGGGACAATGCAAATAGTCCGGGTAGCCATGATTAGCTGTTCCTTTTGGACCTAGACTTGGCGCTCCGGTACCGCTTGCCGCGCGGTAGCAGAGAGAACAGTCTATGACTAGGGTGGCTGGAGTCTTTGACAATTTGTAGGGCCTTCCTCTGACACCGCCTGGTATAGAGGTCCTGGATGGCAGGAAGCTTGGCCCCAGTGATGTACCATATTTACATAAGTATTCAGACCCTTTACTCAGTACTTTGTTGAAGCACCTTTGGCAGCGATTACAGCCTCGAGTCTTCTTGGGTATGACACTACAAGCTTGGCACACCTGTATTTGGGGAGTTTCTCCCATTCTTCTCTGCAGATCCTCTCAAGCTCTGTCAGGTTGGATGGGGAGTGTCACTGCACAGCTATTTTCAGGTTTCTCCAGAGATGTTCGATCGGGTTCAAGTCCGGGCTCTGGCTGGGCCACTCAAGGACATTCAGAGACTTGTCCGGAAGTCACTCCTGCGTTTAGGATCGTTGTCCTGTTGGAAGGTGTACGTTCACCCCAGTCTGAGGTCCTGAGCGCTCTGGAGCAGGTTTTCATCAACGATCTCTCTGTACTTGGCTCCGTTCATCTTTCCCTCGATCCTGACTAGTCTCCCAGTCCCTACCGCTGAAAAACATCCCCACAGCATGATACTGCCACCACCATGCTTCACCGTAAGGATGGTGCCAGGTTTCCTCCAGACGTGACGCTTGGCATTCAGGCCAAATAGTTCAATCTTGGGTTATTTTGGGTCCCTTCCCTAGATCTGTGCCTCGACACAATCCTGTCTCGGAGCTCTACAGACAATTCCTTCGACCTCATGGCTTGGATTTTGTTCCGACATGCACTGTCAACTGTGGGACCTTATATAGACAGGTGTGTGCCTTTCCAAATCATGTCCAATCAATTGAATTTACCACAGGTGGACTCCAATCAAGTTGTAGATCCATTTCAAGGATGATCAATGGAAACAGGATGTACCTGACCTCAATTTCGAGTCTCATAGCAAAGGGTCTGAATACTTATGCAAATAAGGTATTTCAGTTTTTTATTTGTTATCAATCTGCAAAAATTTTGAAAAATCTGTTTTGTTTTGTCATTATAGGGTATTGTGTGTAGATTGATGAGGAAATAATTGTACTCAATCAATTTTAGAATAAGGCTGTAACGTAACAAAATGTGGAAAAAGTAAAGGGGTCTGAACACTTTCCGAATGCACTGTATCTAATCAATGGAAGATGGAATTAAAATGACAGAATGAAAAGTTAAAGGAGAAGGATAAGAGCCAACAGGCTGCTACTTCATATTCTGAATGGAGTTGTTGTTATTTGTAACTGTAGGATGAGAAAGCACATTCACTGCAGCCTCAACTAGCCTAGCTAGCTAACGTTAGCTAGATTAACTACAGCAGCTGGATGAGAAAGCACATTCACTGCAGCCTCAACTAGCCTAGCTAGCTAACGTTAGCTAGATTAACTACAGCAGCTTCTTCCGGTTTGATGCAGTCAAGACAGGTGCTATATTGGATGATAAATGACCTGTGGCAGGTAATAGTCTACTATAGCGTGAGTCGGCTTGACCTGTGGCAGGTAATTGTCTACTATAGCGGCTTGGTTGGTTGCTGTCTCTCCCTCCCTCCTCCCTGCTCCCCATTTCACTCGCTCACAGTACGACCCCTCCCCCACCTACTGTACGGCCCCTCCCCCACATACAGTACGGCCCCTCCCCCACCAACTGTACGGCCCCTCCCCCACCGACTGTACGGCCCCTCCCCCACCTACAGTAGGGCCCCTTCCCCACCAATTATCTCCTCCTCTTGCCTGTATCAGTTCCGGTTAATAAAGTATCTTAAAAAATGACTTTTCTGCTGCGTCCCTCACTGGATCAGACCGGGTCTGGATCCGACCAGGTCTATACGGAACGGGTCTGGTTGTCCACAGGTCCGTTCAGAACTGGTCTCTATATTAAAACATTTTCAGGGTGAGAAAGCCCCAGGTCCATTTCGGAACGGGGTCCAACGTTTTGGACCTGTGAAGACCTCTACAGCCTGGTCTAGGCCAATTGATGAAAGCCTCTGAATAAGTTGAGTGGTCCACAGTGTCGAAGGCTTTAGACAGGTCAATACAAAGGGCCACAGAAGGTTTATTTCTATCCAAACTTATTTAAAACCAAAGAAGTAGCAGAGATGGTGCTATGACCTGGTCTGAAACCTGACTGGTGTACATTCAAAATACATTTCGTAGTTAAAAAAGGATCCAAGTTGAGTATTTACCAAGGATCCTAGAATTGTTGCTGGGCAAGTTTTGGAAATGAGGCAGAACTTCCATCGAGCCAACTAGAGCCTGGGAGAGGGGCAGACAATTGACTGGTTGACCAGGGTCAGTTAAAACACAATTAAATAAAATGCTGATTAAAAGCATCAGTAATGAAGCAAGAAAGAGGGGAAAGAGAGGAAATTCCACGCTTCAGTGCATTAACTTTTCCCCCAAATTTAGATGGATCACCAGCAGAGTCTGAGATAAATATAAATATAGCTACTTTCTAGTTCTTTCTTGATTGAGGAAGTGCATCTATTTCTCAATTACCTGAAAAAACTGCCAATCGGCTAAAGTCCGTTTTTCTAACCTTGGCCCAGGCCTGATTTCTCACCACAATGCATTTAAAGGGAGCGTGTTTGTCTGCCAGACAGATGAAAACAGATGAAAACAGATTTCAATTCTAATTCAGGGTCAGCAGATAGAGAAGGCAGAGTAATACACATCATGAAGAAAAGCTTGTGGGGATTGTTTAAAAAAAAAAAGTATCTTCAAATGTATATGAGGATCAGTGTTAATCTGTTTGGTATCTATGACATGCAATAGGGCAGTGATCACTGTGATCATTAGCAAAGACACCACTTGACAAGTACTTGTGGGTGCTATTTGTCAGAATTTAGGTAAATCAGTGAGGAGTTTGCTGGATGTTTTTACCTTAATCCGTGTGGGTTTTGCAATCAGTTGAGTTATGTTACTAAAGTCAAGACAAATATTATTTAAATGGTCTGAGGCCGCCTTAGATACAGAGGTTCCGGAGCCTTCTTCCCTGGGGGCTTCCGATTCGAGATCGGATCCTGAGGTAAACTGCGCCTGCGTCCTCTGTTCTCTCCCTCTCCGGAGCCTTCTTCCCTGGGGGCTTCCGATTCGAGATCGGATCCTGAGGTAACTGCGCCTTCGTCCTCTGTTCTCTCCCTCTCCGGAGCCTTCTTCCCTGGGGGCTTCCGATTCGAGATCGGATCCTGAGGTAACTGCGCCTTCGTCCTCTGTTCTCTCCCTCTCCGGAGCCTTCTTCCCTGGGGGCTTCCGATTCGAGATCGGATCCTGAGGTAAACTGCGCCTTCGTCCTCTGTTCTCTCCCTGTCCGGAGCCTTCTTCCCTGGGGGCTTCCGATTCGAGATCGGATCCTGAGGTAAACTGCGCCTTCGTCCTCTGTTCTCTCCCTCTCCGGAGCCTTCTTCCCTGGGGGCTTCCGATTCGAGATCGGATCCTGAGGTAAACTGCGCCTTCGTCCTCTGTTCTCTCCCTCTCCGGCGGCTTCTGCCTCGGGTTCAGCTCCTCAGAGCTCCCACCCTCATCAGATCACGAGGCTGTCCGAGACTCCAGCTCATTCAGCATCCATGATGGATACTACAGCTGGCTCGGGTCTATCGGGCCCCACGGCCCTTCGGTCCTCGAGGGGTTTGCGAAACCACTGGAGGCGAAAGAACGGCCGGACCTCCTCAGCCATTGCACCAGCTGTCGTCATCAGCAGTTATATATGGTAAGAAACAACATGGTTCCCGGGGCAAAAACCCTGTGCTCTCCTGGAGCACGAGTACAGGACATTACAAGGCTGCTTCCAACCGTTCTACGACAGATGCCGGGAGCTGACGCTGTCGTTGTCCATGTGGGGTCTAGCTCGGAGGGCTAGCTTGGAGGGCTCGGAACTTCTGAAAATGTATCTTAAAGAACTGATTCTAGCACTGAAAGTACCATCGTGGGGTTTGAAAGATTCAGCAGGCTACTGGAATTACACACCTGGCTAAAATATTACTGTAGCTCTGTTGGAATCACTTTCATAGATAACTTTGACACCTTCTGGAAACAGAAGATGCTCTACAGGAATGACGAAGTCCATCCAAATCATCTTGGCTCCTGGACTCTGTCCATGCATTTCAAGGCTGTGTTGAGACAAGGACTTATTTACTTAGATAATACCTTTGATACAGTGGTAGCAATACATGGTTATAACATCTACAGAAAAGACAATGGGGGCGGTGTTGCGGTGTATATTCAGAACCACATTCCTGTAAAGCTTAGAGAGGATCTCATGTTAAATCCTGTTGAAGTAATATGACTACAGGTTCATCTGCCTCACCTAGAGCCCATTCTGGTGGGAAGCTGCTATAGACCACCAAGTGCTAACAGTCAGTATCTGGATAACATGTGTGAAATGCTTGATAATGTATGTGATATCAATAGAGAGGTATACTTTCTGGGTGATTTAAATATTGACTGGCTTTCATCAAGCTGCCCACTCAAGAGAAAGCTTCAAACTGTAACTAGTGCCTGCAACCTGGTTCAGGTTATCAGTCAACCTACCAGGGTAGTTACAAACAGTACAGGAATGAAATCATCAACGTGTATTGATCATATCTTTACTAATGCTGCAGAAATTTGTTTGAAAGCAGTATCCAAATCCATCGGATGTAGTGATCACAATATAGTAGCCATATCTAGGAAAACCAAAGTTCCAAAGTCTGGGCCTAATATTGTGTATAAGAGGTAATACAATATGTTTTGTAGTGATTCCTATGTTGTTGATGTAAAGAATATTTGTTGGTCCGTGTGTGTAAAGAGGAGCAAACAGACACTGCACTTCACACATTTATGAAATTGCTTATCCCAGTTACTAATAAGCATGCACCCAATAAGAAAATGAGTGTAAAAACTGTTAAATCCCTGTGGATTGATGAGGAATTGAAAAATGGTATGGTTGAGAGGGATGAGGCAAAAGAGATGGCAAATAAGTCTGGCTGCACAACCGATTGGCAAACGTACTGCAAATTGAGAAATCCTGTGACTAAACTGAATAAAAAGAAGAAGAAACTATAATATGGAACAATGATAAATTATATAAATAATGATAATAAAAGCTTTGGAGCACCTTACATTAAATTTTGGGCAAAAAGGCAAACTCAGCTGCTCCATCATTCATTGAATCAGATGGCTCATTCATCACAAAACCCACTGATATTGCCAACGACGTTAATGATTTTTTCATTGGCAAGATTAGCAAACATAGGCATGACATGCCAGCAACAAATGCCAACACTACACATCCAAGTATAACTGAACAAATTATGAAAGACTAGCATTGTAATTTTGAATTCCGTAAAGTGAATGTGGAAGAGGTGAAAAAAATTATTGTTGTCTTTCAACAATGAGAAGCCACCGGGGTCTGACAACATGGATGGAAATTTACTGAGGATAATAGCAGACGATATTGCCACTCCTATTTGCCATATCTTCAATCTAAACCTACTAGAAAGTGTGTGCCCTCAGGCCTGGAGGGAAGCAAAAGTCATTCCGCTACCCAAGAATAGTAAAGCCCCCTTTACTGGCTCAAATAGCCGACCAATCAGCCTGTTACCAACCCTTAGTAAACTTTTGAAAAAATGGTGTTTGACCAGATACAATGCTATTTTACAGTAGACAAATTGACAACAGACTTCCAGCATGCTTATAGGGAAAGACATTCAACAAGCACAGCACTTACACAAATGACTGATGATTGGCTGAGAAAAATTGATGATAAAAAGATTGTGGGAGCTGTCTTGTTAGACTTCAGTGCGGCTTTTTTTATTATAGGAAATAAGACAAAAAAACAGAAAACTTGAGCGTGCATAACTATTCACCCCCCACCCCAAAGTCAATACTTTGTAGAGCCACCTTTTGCAGCAATTACAGCTGCAAATCTCTTGGGGTATGTCTTTATAAGCTTGGCACATCTAGCCACTGGGATTTGTGTCTATTCTTCAAGGCAAAACTGCTCCAGCTCCTTTAAGTTGCATGGGTTCCGCTGTTGTACAGCAATCTTTAAGTCATACCACAGATTCTCAATTTGATTGAGGTCTGGGCTTTGACTAGGCCATTCCAAGACATTTAAATTTTTCCCCTTAAACCACTCGAGTGTTGCTTTAGCAGTATGCTAAGGGTCATTGCCCTGCTGGAAGGTGAACCTCCGTCACCAGTCTCAAATCTCTGGAAGACTGAAACAGGTTTCCCTCAAGAATTTCCCTGTATTTAGCGCCGTCCATCATTCCTTCAATTCTGACCAGTTTTCCAGTCCCTGCCAATTAAAACCATCCCCACAGCATGATGCTGCCACCACCATGCTTCACTGTGGGGATGGTGTTCTCGGGGTGATGAGAGGTGTTGGGTTTGCGCCAGACATAGCGTTTTCCTTGATGGCCAAAAAGCTCAATTTTAGTCTCATCTGACCAGAGTACCTTCTTCCATATGCTTGGTGGTGCCCCTTGCTTAGTTGTGTTGCAGACTCTGGGGCCTTTCAGCCCCTCTGCTGGTATAAACTGGTATTGGTCTGGTGTCCACTCCCTCTCCTGGTATAAACTGGTATTGGTCTGGTGTCCAGTCCCTCTCCTGATATAAACTCGTATTGGTCTGGTGTCCAGTCCCTCTCCTGGTATAAACTGGTATTGGTCTGGTGTCCAGTCCCTCTGCTGGTATAAACTGGTATTGGTCTGGTGTCCAGTCCCTCTCCTGGTATAAACTGGTATTGGTCTGGTGTCCAGTCCCTCTCCTGGTATAAACTGGTATTGGTCTGGTGTCCAGTCCTTCTCCTGGTATAAACTGGTATTGGTCTGGTGTCCAGTCCCTCTCCTGGTATAAACTGGTATTGGTCTGGTGTCCAGTCCCTCTCCTGGTATAAACTGGTATTGGTCTGGTGTCCAGTCCCTCTCCTGGTATAAACTGGTATTGGTCTGGTGTCCAGTCCCTCTCCTGGTATAAACTGGTATTGGTCTGGTGTCCAGTCCCTCTCCTGGTATAAACTGGTATTGGTCTGGTGTCCAGTCCCTCTGCTGGTATAAACTGGTATTGGTCTGGTGTCCAGTCCCTCTCCTGATATAAACTGGTATTGGTCTGGTGTCCAGTCCCTCTCCTGGTATAAACTGGTATTGGTCTGGTGTCCAGTTCACCTTAGCTGCCATGTTTGAGTTCCCTTCCGTTAATGATTATTATGGTGAAGACGGAGCTGGAGGAATGTTCATTCATAACGGTCTGATTCTAACTTCAACACCTACGTCGTGTGCTTTACTGCCAGACAATAAACAGGGCGCTCGCCTAAACCCGATGATCCTGTGTGTGCGTATCAGTCCTGAAAAGTAGCGACAGTCAAGAATTGAGGTTTTACAAAAGCAGAGATAATCAGGGTTGGGGTCAATACCATTTCAATTGCAGTCAATTGAGAATGTAAACCCAAGTCCAATTAGAAATGTTCCTCATTGAAATGAATTGTAGAGAATTAGAATTTCAGTGTACTTCCTGAATTGAATGTAGTTGTTTGTTTGTCTGTCAGATGTTATTTTAGATGACTGCGTATCATGTGTTGTTATAATCACAATAAAACCTCAAACTACGGATCAATGAATAAAAGTTAAAACAGTTGTGTCTCCTAGTGACCATGTGATCTCACTACACAGACACAGACAGACACGTCTCACTACAAACCTGCTATTAAAACCTTTATTACGTCTTCAGTGTTGCCTCACAAACAGTAAAACATTAAAACAGTCTTTGGTTGTTATGTTACTGATATTTAAAAAATGACTTCTGGCATTAATATGACTTTAATGCTGTAGATCTGAAGCAGAGTAAAGCTGGAAAGATGTTAGCTACCTGACAGAAACACACAGGGTTAAAGTCTTATCACTCATAACCTATCACAGGGCTGCACTGGGGCCAGCAGAGCTCTCCTATTGGCTGACACGGGACTCAGAGAGTGATTGACCGCTAGAGGGGCCAGTCAGAGCGGAGGTCTCTCCGGGTCCCGCCCCCCTTCAGGGGTCATCGCCACGGTTACGCGTCATCGCCACCACAGAGCAGGAGGAGGGCCTTACGGTAGTCACCAGAAGTATCACCCTGAAACACACACATTGGAAAACACAGAGGATCAGCAACATTGCATTCGCTCCACATTACTGGCCTGTAGTGCTGAGCGATTAGTGCTTTTTGAGGTCAGTCCGGTTTCAGTCATTAAAAAATAATCACGGTTTTCGATTTCGATAGAGTAAAAAAAAAAATGAAATGCATTATGAACTAATGACGTTACAATGATTTCAAATCAAATCAAATGTTATTTGTCACATGCACAGAATACAACAGGTGTTGACCTTACCGTGAAATGCTTACTTACAAGCCCTTAACCAACAATGCAGTTCAAGAAATAGAGTTAAGAAAATATTTACTAAATAAAATAAAAGTAAAAAATTAAATAGGTTAGTTGAGGTAATAATGAGGCTATATACAGGGGGTACCAGTACCGGATCAATGTGTGGGGGTACAGGTTAGTCCAGGTAATAATGAGGCTATATACAGGGGGTACCGGTACCTAGTCAATGGGCTGGGGTACAGGTTAGTCCAGGTAATAATGAGGCTATATACAGGGGGTACCAGTACCTAGTCAATGTGGGGGTACAGGTTAGTCCAGGTAATAATGAGGCTATATACATGGAGTACCGGTACCTAGTCAATGGGCTGGGGTACAGGTTAGTCCAGGTAATAATGAGGCTATATACAGGGGGTACCGGTACCGAGTCAATGTGTGGGGGTACGGGTTAGTCAAGGTAATAATGAGGCTATATACAGGGGGTACTGGTACCGAGTCAATGTGTGGGGGTACAGGTTAGTCAAGGTAATAATGAGGCTATATACAGGGGGTACCGGTACCTAGTCAATGTGGGGGGGGGTACAGGTTAGTCCAGGTAATAATGAGGCTATATACAGGGGGTACCAGTACCTAGTCAATGTACGGGGGTACAGGTTAGTCAAGGTAATAATGAGGCTATATACAGGGGGTACCGGTACCTAGTCAATGTGGGGGTACAGGTTAGTCCAGGTAATAATGAGGCTATATACAGGGGGTATCAGTACCTAGTCAATGGGCTGGGGTACAGGTTAGTCCAGGTAATAATGAGGCTATATACAGGGGGTACCAGTACCTAGTGAATGTGTGGGGGTACAGGTTAGTCCAGGTAATAATGAGGCTATATACAGGGGGTACCAGTACCTAGTCAATGGGCTGGGGTACAGGTTAGTCCAGGTAATAATGAGGCTATATACAGGGGGTACCAGTACCTAGTCAATGTGTGGGGGTACAGGTTAGTCAAGGTAATAATGATGCTATATACAGGGGGTACCAGTACCGAGTCAATGTGTGGGGGTACAGGTTAGTCAAGGTAATAATGAGGCTATATACAGGGGGTACCGGTACCTAGTCAATGTGTGGGTACAGGTTAGTCCAGGTAATAATGAGGCTATATACAGGGGGTACCAGTACCTAGTCAATGGGCTGGGGTACAGGTTAGTCCAGGTAATAATGAGGCAATATACAGGGGGTACCAGTACCTAGTCAATGGGCTGGGGTACAGGTTAGTCCAGGTAATAATGAGGCTATATACAGGGGGTACCAGTACCTAGTCAATGGGCTGGGGTACAGGTTAGTCCAGGTAATAATGAGGCTATATACAGGGGGTACCAGTACCTAGTCAATGTGGGGGGGTACAGGTTAGTCCAGGTAATAATGAGGCTATATACAGGGGGTACCAGTACCTAGTCAATGGGCTGGGGGTACAGGTTAGTCAAGGTAATAATGAGGCTATATACAGGGGGTACCAGTACCGAGTCAATGTGTGGGTACAGGTTAGTCCAGGTAATAATGAGGCTATATACAGGGGGTACCGGTACCTAGTCAATGGGCTGGGGTACAGGTTAGTCGAGGTAATAATGAGGCTATATACAGGGGGTACCAGTTCCTAGTCAATGTGTGGGGGTACAGGTTAGTCCAGGTAATAATGAGGCTATATACAGGGGGTACCAGTACCTAGTCAATGGGCTGGGGTACAGGTTAGTCCAGGTAATAATGAGGCTATATACAGGGGGTACCAGTACCTAGTCAATGGGCTGGGGGTACAGGTTAGTCCAGGTAATAATGAGGCTATATACAGGGGGTACCAGTACCTAGTCAATGGGCTGGGGTACAGGTTAGTCCAGGTAATAATGAGGCTATATACAGGGGGTACCAGTACCTAGTCAATGGGCTGGGGTACAGGTTAGTCCAGGTAATAATGAGGCTATATACAGGGGGTACCGGTACCTAGTCAATGTGGGGGTACAGGTTAGTCCAGGTAATAATGAGGCTATATACAGGGGGTACCAGTACCTAGTCAATGGGCTGGGGTACAGGTTAGTCGAGGTAATAATGAGGCTATATACAGGGGGTACCAGTACCTAGTCAATGGGCTGGGGGTACAGGTTAGTCAAGGTAATAATGAGGCTATATACAGGGGGTACCAGTACCTAGTCAATGTGTGGGGGTACAGGTTAGTCAAGGTAATAATGAGGCTATATACAGGGGGTACCAGTACCTAGTCAATGGGCTGGGGGTACAGGTTAGTCAAGGTAATAATGAGGCTATATACAGGGGGTACCAGTACCTAGTCAATGTGTGGGGGTACAGGTTAGTCAAGGTAATAATGAGGCTATATACAGGGGGTACCAGTACCTAGTCAATGGGCTGGGGTACAGGTTAGTCCAGGTAATAATGAGGCTATATACAGGGGGTACCAGTTCCTAGTCAATGTGTGGGGGTACAGGTTAGTCCAGGTAATAATGAGGCTATATACAGGGGGTACCAGTACCTAGTCAATGGGCTGGGGGTACAGGTTAGTCAAGGTAATAATGAGGCTATATACAGGGGGTACCAGTACCTAGTCAATGGGCTGGGGTACAGGTTAGTCCAGGTAATAATGAGGCTATATACAGGGGGTACCGGTACCTAGTCAATGGGCTGGGGTACAGGTTAGTCCAGGTAATAATGAGGCTATATACAGGGGGTACCGGTACCTAGTCAATGGGCTGGGGTACAGGTTAGTCCAGGTAATAATGAGGCTATATACAGGGGGTACCGGTACCTAGTCAATGGGCTGGGATACAGGTTAGTCCAGGTAATAATGAGGCTATATACAGGGGGTACCGGTACCTAGTCAATGGGCTGGGGTACAGGTTAGTCCAGGTAATAATGAGGCTATATACAGGGGGTACCAGTTCCTAGTCAATGTGTGGGGGTCCAGGTTAGTCAAGGTAATAATGAGGCTATATACAGGGGGTACCAGTACCTAGTCAATGGGCTGGGGTACAGGTTAGTCAAGGTAATAATGAGGCTATATACAGGGGGTACCAGTACCTAGTCAATGGGCTGGGGTACAGGTTAGTCAAGGTAATAATGAGGCTATATACAGGGGGTACCGGTACCTAGTCAATGTGTGGGTACAGGTTAGTCAAGGTAATAATGAGGCTATATACAGGGGGTACCGGTACCTAGTCAATGTGGGGGTCCAGGTTAGTCCAGGTAATTTGTACATGTAGGTAGGGGTAAAGTGACCAAAGCCAAAAATAGTGAACATTCAATTGCCAAAACATTAAATCCACATTGGGTAGACATCAATAGAACAACAGTAAATTACTGTGAAATAATCAAATATTTCAGTTGTGTATATTACTTTTATTTGAAAACGTAATTATTTTAAATTCCTTAAAGTCATCCTCTCATCTCTGCTCAGCAGCAGCAGTCAGTCAGCCAGTTATATCTGTGCTCCCCAGACAGCAGCAGTCAGTCAGCCAGTTATATCTGTGCTCCCCAGACAGCAGCAGTCAGTCAGCCAGTTATATCTGTGCTCCCCAGACTGCAGCAGTCAGCCAGCCAGTTATATCTGTGCTCCCCAGACAGCAGCAGTCAGTCAGCCAGTTATATCTGTGCTCCCCAGGCAGCAGTCAGTCAGCCAGCCAGTTATATCTGTGCTCCCCAGGCAGCAGCAGTCAGCCAGCCAGTTATATCTGTGCTCCCCAGGCAGCAGTCAGTCAGTCAGCCAGTTATATCTGTGCTCCCCAGACAGCAGCAGTCAGTCAGCCAGTTATATCTGTGCTCCCCAGACAGCAGCAGTCAGCCAGCCAGTTATATCTGTGCTCCCCAGACAGCAGCAGTCAGCCAGCCAGTTATATCTGTGCTCCCCAGACAGCAGCAGTCAGTCAGCCAGTTATATCTGTGCTCCCCAGACTGTCCTGTCTCTGATAGGCCTCATCTCTGCTCAGGCAGCAGTCAGTCAGTCAGCCAGTTATATCTGTGCTCCCCAGACAGCAGTCAGTCAGTCAGCCAGTTATATCTGTGCTCCCCAGACTGCAGCAGTCAGCCAGCCAGTTATATCTGTGCTCCCCAGACAGCAGCAGTCAGCCAGCCAGTTATATCTGTGCTCCCCAGACTGTCCTGTCTCTGATAGGCCTCATCTCTGCTCAGGCAGCAGTCAGTCAGTCAGCCAGTTATATCTGTGCTCCTCAGGCAGCAGTCAGTCAGCCAGCCAGTTATATATGTGCTCCCCAGAAAGGCAGCAGTCAGCCAGCCAGTTATATCTGTGCTCCCCAGACAGCAGCAGTCAGCCAGCCAGTTATATCTGTGCTCCCCAACAGCAGCAGTCAGCCAGCCAGTTATATCTGTGCTCCCCAGACTGTCCTGTCTCTGATAGGCCTCATCTCTGCTCAGGCAGCAGCAGTCAGCCAGTTATATCTGTGCTCCCAAGGCAGCAGCAGTCAGTCAGCCAGTTATATCTGTGCTCCCCAGACTGCAGCAGTCAGTCAGCCAGTTATATCTGTGCTCCCCAGACAGCAGTCAGTCAGCCAGTTATATCTGTGCTCCCCAGACAGCAGCAGTCAGTCAGCCAGTTATATCTGTGCTCCCCAGACAGCAGCAGTCAGCCAGCCAGTTATATCTGTGCTCCCCAGACTGTCCTGTCTCTGATAGGCCTCATCTCTGCTCAGGCAGCAGAAGTCAGTCAGCCAGTTATATCTGTGCTCCCCAGACAGCAGCAGTCAGTCAGCCAGTTATATCTGTGCTCCCCAGACTGTCCTGTCTCTGATAGGCCTCATCTCTGCTCAGGCAGCAGCAGTCAGCCAGCCAGTTATATCTGTGCTCCCCAGACTGCAGCAGTCAGCCAGTTATATCTGTGCTCCCCAGACTGCAGCAGTCAGCCAGTTATATCTGTGCTCCCCAGACTGCAGCAGTCAGCCAGTTATATCTGTGCTCCCCAGACAGCAGCAGTCAGTCAGCCAGTTATATCTGTGCTCCCCAGACTGTCCTGTCTCTGATAGGCCTCGTCTCTGCTCAGGCAGCAGTCAGCCAGCCAGTTATATCTGTGCTCCCCAGACTGCAGCAGTCAGCCAGTCAGCCAGCCAGTTATATCTGTGCTCCCCAGGCAGCAGCAGTCAGTAAGCCAGTTATATCTGTGCTCCCCAGACTGCAGCAGTCAGCCAGCCAGTTATATCTGTGCTCCCCAGACAGCAGCAGTCAGTCAGCCAGTAATATCTGTGCTCCCCAGACTGTCCTGTCTCTGATAGGCCTCATCTCTGCTCAGCAGCAGCAGTCAGCCAGTTATATCTGTGCTCCCCAGACTGCAGCAGTCAGCCAGCCAGTTATATCTGTGCTCCCCAGACAGCAGCAGTCAGTCAGCCAGTTATATCTGTGCTCCCCAGACAGCAGCAGTCAGTCAGCCAGTTATATCTGTGCTCCCCAGACAGCAGCAGTCAGTCAGCCAGTTATATCTGTGCTCCCCAGACTGTCCTGTCTCTGATAGGCCTCATCTCTGCTCAGGCAGCAGCAGTCAGTCAGCCAGTTATATCTGTGCTCCCCAGACAGCAGCAGTCAGTCAGCCAGTTATATCTGTGCTCCCCAGACAGCAGCAGTCAGTCAGCCAGTTATATCTGTGCTCCCCAGACTGCAGCAGTCAGCCAGCCAGTTATATCTGTGCTCCCCAGACAGCAGCAGTCAGTCAGCCAGTTATATCTGTGCTCCCCAGGCAGCAGTCAGTCAGCCAGCCAGTTATATCTGTGCTCCCCAGGCAGCAGCAGTCAGCCAGCCAGTTATATCTGTGCTCCCCAGGCAGCAGTCAGTCAGTCAGCCAGTTATATCTGTGCTCCCCAGACAGCAGCAGTCAGTCAGCCAGTTATATCTGTGCTCCCCAGACAGCAGCAGTCAGCCAGCCAGTTATATCTGTGCTCCCCAGACAGCAGCAGTCAGCCAGCCAGTTATATCTGTGCTCCCCAGACAGCAGCAGTCAGTCAGCCAGTTATATCTGTGCTCCCCAGACTGTCCTGTCTCTGATAGGCCTCATTCTGCTCAGGCAGCAGTCAGTCAGTCAGCCAGTTATATCTGTGCTCCCCAGACAGCAGTCAGTCAGTCAGCCAGTTATATCTGTGCTCCCCAGACTGCAGCAGTCAGCCAGCCAGTTATATCTAAGCTCCCCAGACAGCAGCAGTCAGCCAGCCAGTTATATCTGTGCTCCCCAGACTGTCCTGTCTCTGATAGGCCTCATCTCTGCTCAGGCAGCAGTCAGTCAGTCAGCCAGTTATATCTGTGCTCCCCAGGCAGCAGTCAGTCAGCCAGCCAGTTATATATGTGCTCCCCAGACAGCAGCAGTCAGCCAGCCAGTTATATCTGTGCTCCCCAGACAGCAGCAGTCAGCCAGCCAGTTATATCTGTGCTCCCCAACAGCAGCAGTCAGCCAGCCAGTTATATCTGTGCTCCCCAGACTGTCCTGTCTCTGATAGGCCTCATCTCTGCTCAGGCAGCAGCAGTCAGCCAGTTATATCTGTGCTCCCAAGGCAGCAGCAGTCAGTCAGCCAGTTATATCTGTGCTCCCCAGACTGCAGCAGTCAGTCAGCCAGTTATATCTGTGCTCCCCAGACAGCAGTCAGTCAGCCAGTTATATCTGTGCTCCCCAGACAGCAGCAGTCAGTCAGCCAGTTATATCTGTGCTCCCCAGACAGCAGCAGTCAGCCAGCCAGTTATATCTGTGCTCCCCAGACTGTCCTGTCTCTGATAGGCCTCATCTCTGCTCAGGCAGCAGCAGTCAGTCAGCCAGTTATATCTGTGCTCCCCAGACAGCAGCAGTCAGTCAGCCAGTTATATCTGTGCTCCCCAGACTGTCCTGTCTCTGATAGGCCTCATCTCTGCTCAGGCAGCAGCAGTCAGCCAGCCAGTTATATCTGTGCTCCCCAGACTGCAGCAGTCAGCCAGTTATATCTGTGCTCCCCAGACTGCAGCAGTCAGCCAGTTATATCTGTGCTCCCCAGACTGCAGCAGTCAGCCAGTTATATCTGTGCTCCCCAGACAGCAGCAGTCAGTCAGCCAGTTATATCTGTGCTCCCCAGACTGTCCTGTCTCTGATAGGCCTCGTCTCTGCTCAGGCAGCAGTCAGCCAGCCAGTTATATCTGTGCTCCCCAGACTGCAGCAGTCAGCCAGTCAGCCAGCCAGTTATATCTGTGCTCCCCAGGCAGCAGCAGTCAGTCAGCCAGTTATATCTGTGCTCCCCAGACTGCAGCAGTCAGCCAGCCAGTTATATCTGTGCTCCCCAGACAGCAGCAGTCAGTCAGCCAGTTATATCTGTGCTCCCCAGACTGTCCTGTCTCTGATAGGCCTCATCTCTGCTCAGCAGCAGCAGTCAGCCAGTTATATCTGTGCTCCCCAGACTGCAGCAGTCAGCCAGCCAGTTATATCTGTGCTCCCCAGACAGCAGCAGTCAGTCAGCCAGTTATATCTGTGCTCCCCAGACAGCAGCAGTCAGTCAGCCAGTTATATCTGTGCTCCCCAGACAGCAGCAGTCAGTCAGCCAGTTATATCTGTGCCCCCCAGAATGTCCTGTCTCTGATAGGCCTCATCTCTGCTCAGGCAGCAGCAGTCAGTCAGCCAGTTATATCTGTGCTCCCCAGACAGCAGCAGTCAGTCAGCCAGTTATATCTGTGCTCCCCAGGCAGCAGCAGTCAGCCAGCCAGTTATATCTGTGCTCCCCAGACTGTCCTGTCTCTGATAGGCCTCGTCTCTGCTCAGGCAGCAGTCAGTCAGCCAGTTATATCTGTGCTCCCCAGACAGCAGCAGTCAGTCAGCCAGTTATATCTGTGCTCCCCAGACAGCAGCAGTCAGTCAGCCAGTTATATCTGTGCTCCCCAGACTGTCCTGTCTCTGATAGGCCTCATTTCTGCTCAGGCAGCAGTCAGTCAGCCAGTTATATCTGTGCTCCCCAGACTGCAGCAGTCAGTCAGCCAGTTATATCTGTGCTCCCCAGACTGTCCTGTCTCTGATAGGCCTCATCTCTGCTCAGGCAGCAGTCAGTCAGCCAGTTATATCTGTGCTCCCCAGACTGTCCTGTCTCTGATAGGCCTCATCTCTGCTCAGGCAGCAGTCAGTCAGCCAGTTATATCTGTGCTCCCCAGGCAGCAGCAGTCAGTCAGCCAGTTATATCTGTGCTCCCCAGACAGCAGCAGTCAGTCAGCCAGTTATATCTGTGCTCCCCAGACTGCAGCAGTCAGTCAGCCAGTTATATCTGTGCTCCCCAGACAGCAGCAGTCAGTCAGCCAGTTATATCTGTGCTCCCCAGACTGTCCTGTCTTTGATAGGCCTCATCTCTGCTCAGGCAGCAGTCAGTCAGCCAGTTATATCTGTGCTCCCCAGACAGCAGCAGTCAGTCAGCCAGTTATATCTGTGCTCCCCAGGCAGCAGCAGTCAGCCAGCCAGTTATATCTGTGCTCCCCAGACAGCAGCAGTCAGTCAGCCAGTTATATCTGTGCTCCCCAGACTGTCCTGTCTCTGATAGGCCTCATCTCTGCTCAGCAGCAGCAGTCAGCCAGTTATATCTGTGCTCCCCAGACTGCAGCAGTCAGCCAGCCAGTTATATCTGTGCTCCCCAGACAGCAGCAGTCAGTCAGCCAGTTATATCTGTGCTCCCCAGACAGCAGCAGTCAGTCAGCCAGTTATATCTGTGCTCCCCAGACAGCAGCAGTCAGTCAGCCAGTTATATCTGTGCTCCCCAGACTGTCCTGTCTCTGATAGGCCTCATCTCTGCTCAGGCAGCAGCAGTCAGTCAGCCAGTTATATCTGTGCTCCCCAGAAAGCAGCAGTCAGTCAGCCAGTTATATCTGTGCTCCCCAGGCAGCAGCAGTCAGCCAGCCAGTTATATCTGTGCTCCCCAGACTGTCCTGTCTCTGATAGGCCTCGTCTCTGCTCAGGCAGCAGTCAGTCAGCCAGTTATATCTGTGCTCCCCAGACAGCAGCAGTCAGTCAGCCAGTTATATCTGTGCTCCCCAGACAGCAGCAGTCAGTCAGCCAGTTATATCTGTGCTCCCCAGACTGTCCTGTCTCTGATAGGCCTCATCTCTGCTCAGGCAGCAGTCAGTCAGCCAGTTATATCTGTGCTCCCCAGACTGCAGCAGTCAGTCAGCCAGTTATATCTGTGCTCCCCAGACTGTCCTGTCTCTGATAGGCCTCATCTCTGCTCAGGCAGCAGCAGTCAGTCAGCCAGTTATATCTGTGCTCCCCAGACAGCAGCAGTCAGCCAGCCAGTTATATCTGTGCTCCCCAGACTGTCCTGTCTCTGATAGGCCTCGTCTCTGCTCAGGCAGCAGCAGTCAGTCAGCCAGTTATATCTGTGCTCCCCAGACTGTCCTGTCTCTGATAGGCCTTGTCTCTGCTCAGACTGCAGCAGTCAGTCAGCCAGTTATATCTGTGCTCCCCAGACTGCAGCAGTCAGTCAGCCAGTTATATCTGTGCTCCCCAGACTGTCCTGTCTCTGATAGGCCTCATCTCTGCTCAGGCAGCAGTCAGTCAGCCAGTTATATCTGTGCTCCCCAGACTGCAGCAGTCAGCCAGTTATATCTGTGCTCCCCAGACTGCAGCAGTCAGCCAGCCAGTTATATCTGTGCTCCCCAGACAGCAGCAGTCAGTCAGCCAGTTATATCTGTGCTCCCCAGACAGCAGCAGTCAGTCAGCCAGTTATATCTGTGCTCCCCAGACAGCAGCAGTCAGTCAGCCAGTTATATCTGTGCTCCCCAGACTGTCCTGTCTCTGATAGGCCTCATCTCTGCTCAGGCAGCAGCAGTCAGTCAGCCAGTTATATCTGTGCTCCCCAGACTGTCCTGTCTCTGATAGGCCTCATCTCTGCTCAGGCAGCAGTCAGTCAGCCAGTTATATCTGTGCTCCCCAGGCAGCAGCAGTCAGTCAGCCAGTTATATCTGTGCTCCCCAGACAGCAGCAGTCAGTCAGCCAGTTATATCTGTGCTCCCCAGACTGCAGCAGTCAGTCAGCCAGTTATATCTGTGCTCCCCAGACAGCAGCAGTCAGTCAGCCAGTTATATCTGTGCTCCCCAGACTGTCCTGTCTCTGATAGGCCTCATCTCTGCTCAGGCAGCAGTCAGTCAGCCAGTTATATCTGTGCTCCCCAGACAGCAGCAGTCAGTCAGCCAGTTATATCTGTGCTCCCCAGGCAGCAGCAGTCAGCCAGCCAGTTATATCTGTGCTCCCCAGACAGCAGCAGTCAGTCAGCCAGTTATATCTGTGCTCCCCAGACTGTCCTGTCTCTGATAGGCCTCATCTCTGCTCAGCAGCAGCAGTCAGCCAGCCAGTTATATTTGTGCTCCCCAGACAGCAGCAGTCAGTCAGCCAGTTATATCTGTGCTCCCCAGACTGTCCTGTCTCTGATAGGCCTCATCTCTGCTCAGGCAGCAGTCAGTCAGCCAGCCAGTTATATCTGTGCTCCCCAGACAGCAGCAGTCAGCCAGCCAGTTATATCTGTGCTCCCCAGACTGTCCTGTCTCTGATAGGCCTGATCTCTGCTCAGGCAGCAGTCAGTCAGTCAGCCAGTTATATCTGTGCTCTCCAGGCAGCAGTCAGTCAGCCAGCCAGTTATATCTGTGCTCCCCAGACAGCAGCAGTCAGCCAGCCAGTTATATCTGTGCTCCCCAGACAGCAGCAGTCAGCCAGCCAGTTATATCTGTGCTCCCCAGACAGCAGCAGTCAGCCAGCCAGTTATATCTGTGCTCCCCAGACTGTCCTGTCTCTGATAGGCCTCATCTCTGCTCAGGCAGCAGTCAGTCAGCCAGCCAGTTATATCTGTGCTCCCCAGACTGTCCTGTCTCTGATAGGCCTCATCTCTGCTCAGGCAGCAGTCAGTCAGCCAGTTATATCTGTGCTCCCCAGACAGCAGCAGTCAGTCAGCCAGTTATATCTGTGCTCCCCAGGCAGCAGCAGTCAGCCAGCCAGTTATATCTGTGCTCCCCAGACAGCAGCAGTCAGTCAGCCAGTTATATCTGTGCTCCCCAGACTGTCCTGTCTCTGATAGGCCTCATCTCTGCTCAGCAGCAGCAGTCAGCCAGCCAGTTATATCTGTGCTCCCCAGACAGCAGCAGTCAGTCAGCCAGTTATATCTGTGCTCCCCAGACTGTCCTGTCTCTGATAGGCCTCATCTCTGCTCAGGCAGCAGTCAGTCAGCCAGCCAGTTATATCTGTGCTCCCCAGACAGCAGCAGTCAGCCAGCCAGTTATATCTGTGCTCCCCAGACTGTCCTGTCTCTGATAGGCCTCATCTCTGCTCAGGCAGCAGTCAGTCAGTCAGCCAGTTATATCTGTGCTCTCCAGGCAGCAGTCAGTCAGCCAGCCAGTTATATCTGTGCTCCCCAGACAGCAGCAGTCAGCCAGCCAGTTATATCTGTGCTCCCCAGACAGCAGCAGTCAGCCAGCCAGTTATATCTGTGCTCCCCAGACAGCAGCAGTCAGCCAGCCAGTTATATCTGTGCTCCCCAGACTGTCCTGTCTCTGATAGGCCTCATCTCTGCTCAGGCAGCAGTCAGTCAGCCAGCCAGTTATATCTGTGCTCCCCAGACTGTCCTGTCTCTGATAGGCCTCATCTCTGCTCAGGCAGCAGTCAGTCAGTCAGCCAGTTATATCTGTGCTCCCCAGGCAGCAGCAGTCAGTCAGCCAGTTATATCTGTGCTCCCCAGACTGCAGCAGTCAGTCAGCCAGTTATATCTGTGCTCCCCAGACAGCAGTCAGTCAGCCAGTTATATCTGTGCTCCCCAGACAGCAGCAGTCAGTCATCCAGTTCTATCTGTGCTCCCCAGACAGCAGCAGTCAGCCAGCCAGTTATATCTGTGCTCCCCAGACTGTCCTGTCTCTGATAGGCCTCATCTCTTTCAGGCAGCAGCAGTCAGCCAGCCAGTTATATCTGTGCTCCCCAGACTGCAGCAGTCAGCCAGTTATATCTGTGCTCCCCAGACTGTCCTGTCTCTGATAGGCCTGATCTCTGCTCAGGCAGCAGTCAGTCAGTCAGCCAGTTATATCTGTGCTCTCTAGGCAGCAGTCAGTCAGCCAGCCAGTTATATCTGTGCTCCCCAGACAGCAGCAGTCAGCCAGCCAGTTATATCTGTGCTCCCCAGACAGCAGCAGTCAGCCAGCCAGTTATATCTGTGCTCCCCAGACAGCAGCAGTCAGCCAGCCAGTTATATCTGTGCTCCCCAGACTGTCCTGTCTCTGATAGGCCTCATCTCTGCTCAGGCAGCAGTCAGTCAGCCAGCCAGTTATATCTGTGCTCCCCAGACTGTCCTGTCTCTGATAGGCCTCATCTCTGCTCAGGCAGCAGTCAGTCAGCCAGTTATATCTGTGCTCCCCAGACAGCAGCAGTCAGTCAGCCAGTTATATCTGTGCTCCCCAGGCAGCAGCAGTCAGCCAGCCAGTTATATCTGTGCTCCCCAGACAGCAGCAGTCAGTCAGCCAGTTATATCTGTGCTCCCCAGACTGTCCTGTCTCTGATAGGCCTCATCTCTGCTCAGCAGCAGCAGTCAGCCAGCCAGTTATATCTGTGCTCCCCAGACAGCAGCAGTCAGTCAGCCAGTTATATCTGTGCTCCCCAGACTGTCCTGTCTCTGATAGGCCTCATCTCTGCTCAGGCAGCAGTCAGTCAGCCAGCCAGTTATATCTGTGCTCCCCAGACAGCAGCAGTCAGCCAGCCAGTTATATCTGTGCTCCCCAGACTGTCCTGTCTCTGATAGGCCTCATCTCTGCTCAGGCAGCAGTCAGTCAGTCAGCCAGTTATATCTGTGCTCTCCAGGCAGCAGTCAGTCAGCCAGCCAGTTATATCTGTGCTCCCCAGACAGCAGCAGTCAGCCAGCCAGTTATATCTGTGCTCCCCAGACAGCAGCAGTCAGCCAGCCAGTTATATCTGTGCTCCCCAGACAGCAGCAGTCAGCCAGCCAGTTATATCTGTGCTCCCCAGACTGTCCTGTCTCTGATAGGCCTCATCTCTGCTCAGGCAGCAGTCAGTCAGCCAGCCAGTTATATCTGTGCTCCCCAGACTGTCCTGTCTCTGATAGGCCTCATCTCTGCTCAGGCAGCAGTCAGTCAGTCAGCCAGTTATATCTGTGCTCCCCAGGCAGCAGCAGTCAGTCAGCCAGTTATATCTGTGCTCCCCAGACTGCAGCAGTCAGTCAGCCAGTTATATCTGTGCTCCCCAGACAGCAGTCAGTCAGCCAGTTATATCTGTGCTCCCCAGACAGCAGCAGTCAGTCATCCAGTTCTATCTGTGCTCCCCAGACAGCAGCAGTCAGCCAGCCAGTTATATCTGTGCTCCCCAGACTGTCCTGTCTCTGATAGGCCTCATCTCTTTCAGGCAGCAGCAGTCAGCCAGCCAGTTATATCTGTGCTCCCCAGACTGCAGCAGTCAGCCAGTTATATCTGTGCTCCACAGACTGCAGCAGTCAGCCAGTTATATCTGTGCTCCCCAGACTGCAGCAGTCAGCCAGTTATATCTGTGCTCCCCAGACAGCAGCAGTCAGTCAGCCAGTTATATCTGTGCTCCCCAGACTGTCCTGTCTCTGATAGGCCTCGTCTCTGCTCAGGCAGCAGTCAGTCAGCCAGTTATATCTGTGCTCCCCAGACTGTCCTGTCTCTGATAGGCCTCATCTCTGCTCAGGCAGCAGTCAGTCAGTCAGCCAGTTATATCTGTGCTCCCCAGACTGCAGCAGTCAGCCAGCCAGTTATATCTGTGCTTCCCAGACAGCAGCAGTCAGTCAGCCAGTTATATCTGTGCTCCCCAGACTGTCCTGTCTCTGATAGGCCTCATCTCTGCTCAGCAGCAGCAGTCAGCCAGTTATATCTGTGCTCCCCAGACTGCAGCAGTCAGCCAGCCAGTTATATCTGTGCTCCCCAGACAGCAGCAGTCAGTCAGCCAGTTATATCTGTGCTCCCCAGACAGCAGCAGTCAGTCAGCCAGTTATATCTGTGCTCCCCAGACAGCAGCAGTCAGTCAGCCAGTTATATCTGTGCTCCCCAGACTGTCCTGTCTCTGATAGGCCTCATCTCTGCTCAGGCAGCAGCAGTCAGTCAGCCAGTTATATCTGTATCCCCAGACAGCAGCAGTCAGTCAGCCAGTTATATCTGTGCTCCCCAGGCAGCAGCAGTCAGCCAGCCAGTTATATCTGTGCTCCCCAGACAGCAGCAGTCAGCCAGCCAGTTATATCTGTGCTCCCCAGACAGCAGCAGTCAGCCAGCCAGTTATATCTGTGCTCCCCAGACTGTCCTGTCTCTGATAGGCCTCATCTCTGCTCAGGCAGCAGTCAGTCAGCCAGCCAGTTATATCTGTGCTCCCCAGACTGTCCTGTCTCTGATAGGCCTCATCTCTGCTCAGGCAGCAGTCAGTCAGTCAGCCAGTTATATCTGTGCTCCCCAGGCAGCAGCAGTCAGTCAGCCAGTTATATCTGTGCTCCCCAGACTGCAGCAGTCAGTCAGCCAGTTATATCTGTGCTCCCCAGACAGCAGTCAGTCAGCCAGTTATATCTGTGCTCCCCAGACAGCAGCAGTCAGTCAGCCAGTTATATCTGTGCTCCCCAGACAGCAGCAGTCAGCCAGCCAGTTATATCTGTGCTCCCCAGACTGTCCTGTCTCTGATAGGCCTCATCTCTGCTCAGGCAGCAGCAGTCAGCCAGCCAGTTATATCTGTGCTCCCCAGACTGCAGCAGTCAGCCAGTTATATCTGTGCTCCCCAGACTGCAGCAGTCAGCCAGTTATATCTGTGCTCCCCAGACTGCAGCAGTCAGCCAGTTATATCTGTGCTCCCCAGACAGCAGCAGTCAGCCAGCCAGTTATATCTGTGCTCCCCAGACTGTCCTGTCTCTGATAGGCCTCGTCTCTGCTCAGGCAGCAGTCAGTCATTCAGTTATATCTGTGCTCCCCAGACAGCAGCAGTCAGTCAGCCAGTTATATCTGTGCTCCCCAGACAGCAGCAGTCAGTCAGACAGTTATATCTGTGCTCCCCAGACTGTCCTGTCTCTGATAGGCCTCATCTCTGCTCAGGCAGCAGCAGTCAGTCAGCCAGTTATATCTGTGCTCCCCAGACTGTCCTGTCTCTGATAGGCCTCATCTCTGCTCAGCAGCAGCAGTCAGTCAGCCAGTTATATCTGTGCTCCCCAGACTGCAGCAGTCAGTCAGCCAGTTATATCTGTGCTCCCCAGACTGTCCTGTCTCTGATAGGCCTCATCTCTGCTCAGGCAGCAGCAGTCAATCAGCCAGTTATATCTGTGCTCCCCAGACTGTCCTGTCTCTGATAGGCCTCATCTCTGCTCAGGCAGCAGTCAGTCAGCCAGTTATATCTGTGCTCCCCAGGCAGCAGCAGTCAGTCAGCCAGTTATATCTGTGCTCCCCAGACAGCAGCAGTCAGTCAGCCAGTTATATCTGTGCTCCCCAGACTGCAGCAGTCAGTCAGCCAGTTATATCTGTGCTCCCCAGACAGCAGCAGTCAGTCAGCCAGTTATATCTGTGCTCCCCAGACTGTCCTGTCTCTGATAGGCCTCATCTCTGCTCAGGCAGCAGTCAGTCAGCCAGTTATATCTGTGCTCCCCAGACAGCAGCAGTCAGTCAGCCAGTTATATCTGTGCTCCCCAGGCAGCCGCAGTCAGCCAGCCAGTTATATCCGTGCTCCCCAGACAGCAGCAGTCAGTCAGCCAGTTATATCTGTGCTCCCCAGACTGTCCTGTCTCTGATAGGCCTCATCTCTGCTCAGCAGCAGCAGTCAGCCAGTTATATCTGTGTTCCCCAGACTGCAGCAGTCAGCCAGCCAGTTATATCTGTGCTCCCCAGACAGCAGCAGTCAGTCAGCCAGTTATATCTGTGCTCCCCAGACAGCAGCAGTCAGTCAGCCAGTTATATCTGTGCTCCCCAGACAGCAGCAGTCAGTCAGCCAGTTATATCTGTGCTCCCCAGACTGTCCTGTCTCTGATAGGCCTCATCTCTGCTCAGGCAGCAGCAGTCAGTCAGCCAGTTATATCTGTGCTCCCCAGGCAGCAGCAGTCAGTCAGCCAGTTATATCTGTGCTCCCCAGGCAGCAGCAGTCAGCCAGCCAGTTATATCTGTGATCCCCAGACTGTCCTGTCTCTGATAGGCCTCGTCTCTGCTCAGGCAGCAGTCAGTCAGCCAGTTATATCTGTGCTCCCCAGACAGCAGCAGTCAGTCAGCCAGTTATATCTGTGCTCCCCAGACAGCAGCAGTCAGTCAGCCAGTTATATCTGTGCTCCCCAGACTGTCCTGTCTCTGATAGGCCTCATCTCTGCTCAGGCAGCAGTCAGTCAGCCAGTTATATCTGTGCTCCCCAGACTGCAGCAGTCAGTCAGCCAGTTATATCTGTGCTCCCCAAACTGTCCTGTCTCTGATAGGCCTCATCTCTGCTCAGGCAGCAGCAGTCAGTCAGCCAGTTATATCTGTGCTCCCCAGACAGCAGCAGTCAGCCAGCCAGTTATATCTGTGCTCCCCAGACTGTCCTGTCTCTGATAGGCCTCATCTCTGCTCAGGCAGCAGCAGTCAGCCAGTTATATCTGTGCTCCCCAGACTGTCCTGTCTCTGATAGGCCTCGTCTCTGCTCAGGCAGCAGCAGTCAGTCAGCCAGTTATATCTGTGCTCCCCAGACTGTCCTGTCTCTGATAGGCCTCGTCTCTGCTCAGGCAGCAGCAGTCAGTCAGCCAGTTATATCTGTGCTCCCCAGACTGTCCTGTCTCTGATAGGCCTCGTCTCTGCTCAGGCAGCAGCAGTCAGTCAGCCAGTTATATCTGTGCTCCCCAGACTGCAGCAGTCAGTCAGCCAGTTATATCTGTGCGCCCCAGACAGCAGCAGTCAGTCAGCCAGTTATATCTGTGCTCCCCAGACTGTCCTGTCTCTGATAGGCCTCATCTCTGCTCAGGCAGCAGTCAGTCAGTCAGCCAGTTATATCTGTGCTCCCCAGACAGCAGCAGTCAGTCAGCCAGTTATATCTGTGCTCCCCAGACTGTCCTGTCTCTGATAGGCCTCATCTCTGCTCAGGCAGCAGTCAGTCAGCCAGTTATATCTGTGCTCCCCAGACTGTCCTGTCTCTGATAGGCCTCATCTCTGCTCAGGCAGCAGTCAGTCAGCCAGTTATATCTGTGCTCCCCAGGCAGCAGCAGTCAGCCAGTTATATCTGTGCTCCCCAGACAGCAGCAGTCAGTCAGCCAGTTATATCTGTGCTCCCCAGACAGCAGCAGTCAGCCAGCCAGTTATATCTTTGCTCCCCAGACTGTCCTGTCTCTGATAGGCCTCGTCTCTGCTCAGGCAACAGTCAGTCAGCCAGTTATATCTGTGCTCCCCAGACAGCAGCAGTCAGCCAGCCAGTTATATCTGTGCTCCCCAGACTGTCCTGTCTCTGATAGGCCTCGTCTCTGCTCAGGCAGCAGTCAGTCAGCCAGTTATATCTGTGCTCCCCAGACAGCAGTCAGTCAGCCAGTTATATCTGTGCTCCCCAGACAGCAGCAGTCAGCCAGCCAGTTATATCTGTGCTCCCCAGACAGCAGCAGTCAGTCAGCCAGTTATATCTGTGCTCCCCAGGCAGCAGCAGTCAGTCAGCCAGTTATATCTGTGCTCCCCAGACTGTCCTGTCTCTGATAGGCCTCATCTCTGCTCAGGCAGCAGCAGTCAGCCAGCCAGTTATATCTGTGCTCCCCAGGCAGCAGCAGTCAGTCAGCCAGTTATATCTGTGCTCCCCAGACAGCAGCAGTCAGTCAGCCAGTTATATCTGTGCTCCCCAGACAGCAGCAGTCAGTCAGCCAGTTATATCTGTGCTCCCCAGACTGTCCTGTCTCTGATAGGCCTCATCTCTGCTCAGGCAGCAGCAGTCAGTCAGCCAGTTATATCTGTGCTCCCCAGACAGCAGCAGCAGTCAGCCAGCCAGTTATATCTGTGCTCCCCAGACAGCAGCAGTCAGTCAGCCAGTTATATCTGTGCTCCCCAGACTGTCCTGTCTCTGATAGGCCTCGTCTCTGCTCAGGCAGCAGTCAGCCAGCCTGTTATATCTGTGCTCCCCAGACTGTCCTGTCTCTGATAGGCCTCATCTCTGCTCAGGCAGCAGCAGTCAGTCAGCCAGTTATATCTGTGCTCCCCAGACAGCAGTCAGTCAGTCAGCCAGTTATATCTGTGCTCCCCAGACTGTCCTGTCTCTGATAGGCCTCATCTCTGCTCAGGCAGCAGTCAGTCAGCCAGTTATATCTGTGCTCCCCAGGCAGCAGCAGTCAGTCAGCCAGTTATATCTGTGCTCCCCAGACTGTCCTGTCTCTGATAGGCCTCATCTCTGCTCAGGCAGCAGCAGTCAGCCAGCCAGTTATATCTGTGCTCCCCAGACTGTCCTGTCTCTGATAGGCCTCATCTCTGCTCAGGCAGCAGTCAGTCAGCCAGTTATATCTGTGCTCCCCAGGCAGCAGCAGTCAGTCAGCCAGTTATATCTGTGCTCCCCAGGCAGCAGCAGTCAGTCAGCCAGTTATATCTGTGCTCCCCAGACTGTCCTGTCTCTGATAGGCCTCATCTCTGCTCAGGCAGCAGCAGTCAGTCAGCCAGTTATATCTGTGCTCCCCAGACAGCAGCAGTCAGCCAGCCAGATATATCTGTGCTCCCCAGACTGCAGCAGTCAGCCAGCCAGTTATATCTGTGCTCCCCAGACAGCAGCAGTCAGTCAGCCAGTTATATCTGTGCTCCCCAGGCAGCAGCAGTCAGCCAGCCAGTTATATCTGTGCTCCCCAGACAGCAGCAGTCAGTCAGCCAGTTATATCTGTGCTCCCCAGACTGTCCTGTCTCTGATAGGCCTCATCTCTGCTCAGGCAGCAGCAGTCAGCCAGCCAGTTATATCTGTGCTCCCCAGGCAGCAGCAGTCAGTCAGCCAGTTATTTCTGTGCTCCCCAGGCAGCAGCAGTCAGCCAGCCAGTTATATCTGTGCTCCCCAGACAGCAGCAGTCAGTCAGCCAGTTATATCTGTGCTCCCCAGACTGTCCTGTCTCTGATAGGCCTCATCTCTGCTCAGGCAGCAGTCAGTCAGTCAGCCAGTTATATCTGTGCTCCCCAGACAGCAGCAGTCAGTCAGCCAGTTATATCTGTGCTCCCCAGACTGTCCTGTCTCTGATAGGCCTCGTCTCTGCTCAGGCAGCAGCAGTCAGTCAGCCAGTTATATCTGTGCTCCCCAGACTGCAGCAGTCAGTCAGCCAGTTATATCTGTGCGCCCCAGACAGCAGCAGTCAGTCAGCCAGTTATATCTGTGCTCCCCAGACTGTCCTGTCTCTGATAGGCCTCATCTCTGCTCAGGCAGCAGTCAGTCAGTCAGCCAGTTATATCTGTGCTCCCCAGACAGCAGCAGTCAGTCAGCCAGTTATATCTGTGCTCCCCAGACTGTCCTGTCTCTGATAGGCCTCATCTCTGCTCAGGCAGCAGTCAGTCAGTCAGCCAGTTATATCTGTGCTCCCCAGACAGCAGCAGTCAGTCAGCCAGTTATATCTGTGCTCCCCAGACTGTCCTGTCTCTGATAGGCCTCGTCTCTGCTCAGGCAGCAGCAGTCAGTCAGCCAGTTATATCTGTGCTCCCCAGACTGCAGCAGTCAGTCAGCCAGTTATATCTGTGCGCCCCAGACAGCAGCAGTCAGTCAGCCAGTTATATCTGTGCTCCCCAGACTGTCCTGTCTCTGATAGGCCTCATCTCTGCTCAGGCAGCAGTCAGTCAGTCAGCCAGTTATATCTGTGCTCCCCAGACAGCAGCAGTCAGTCAGCCAGTTATATCTGTGCTCCCCAGACTGTCCTGTCTCTGATAGGCCTCATCTCTGCTCAGGCAGCAGTCAGTCAGCCAGTTATATCTGTGCTCCCCAGACTGTCCTGTCTCTGATAGGCCTCATCTCTGCTCAGGCAGCAGTCAGTCAGCCAGTTATATCTGTGCTCCCCAGGCAGCAGCAGTCAGTCAGCCAGTTATATCTGTGCTCCCCAGACAGCAGCAGTCAGTCAGCCAGTTATATCTGTGCTCCCCAGACAGCAGCAGTCAGCCAGCCAGTTATATCTTTGCTCCCCAGACTGTCCTGTCTCTGATAGGCCTCGTCTCTGCTCAGGCAGCAGTCAGTCAGCCAGTTATATCTGTGCTCCCCAGACAGCAGCAGTCAGCCAGCCAGTTATATCTGTGCTCCCCAGACTGTCCTGTCTCTGATAGGCCTCGTCTCTGCTCAGGCAGCAGTCAGTCAGCCAGTTATATCTGTGCTCCCCAGACAGCAGTCAGTCAGCCAGTTATATCTGTGCTCCCCAGACAGCAGCAGTCAGCCAGCCAGTTATATCTGTGCTCCCCAGACAGCAGCAGTCAGTCAGCCAGTTATATCTGTGCTCCCCAGGCAGCAGCAGTCAGTCAGCCAGTTATATCTGTGCTCCCCAGACTGTCCTGTCTCTGATAGGCCTCATCTCTGCTCAGGCAGCAGCAGTCAGCCAGCCAGTTATATCTGTGCTCCCCAGGCAGCAGCAGTCAGTCAGCCAGTTATATCTGTGCTCCCCAGACAGCAGCAGTCAGTCAGCCAGTTATATCTGTGCTCCCCAGACAGCAGCAGTCAGTCAGCCAGTTATATCTGTGCTCCCCAGACTGTCCTGTCTCTGATAGGCCTCATCTCTGCTCAGGCAGCAGCAGTCAGTCAGCCAGTTATATCTGTGCTCCCCAGACAGCAGCAGCAGTCAGCCAGCCAGTTATATCTGTGCTCCCCAGACAGCAGCAGTCAGTCAGCCAGTTATATCTGTGCTCCCCAGACTGTCCTGTCTCTGATAGGCCTCGTCTCTGCTCAGGCAGCAGTCAGCCAGCCAGTTATATCTGTGCTCCCCAGACTGTCCTGTCTCTGATAGGCCTCATCTCTGCTCAGGCAGCAGCAGTCAGTCAGCCAGTTATATCTGTGCTCCCCAGACAGCAGTCAGTCAGTCAGCCAGTTATATCTGTGCTCCCCAGACTGTCCTGTCTCTGATAGGCCTCATCTCTGCTCAGGCAGCAGTCAGTCAGCCAGTTATATCTGTGCTCCCCAGGCAGCAGCAGTCAGTCAGCCAGTTATATCTGTGCTCCCCAGACTGTCCTGTCTCTGATAGGCCTCATCTCTGCTCAGGCAGCAGCAGTCAGCCAGCCAGTTATATCTGTGCTCCCCAGACTGTCCTGTCTCTGATAGGCCTCATCTCTGCTCAGGCAGCAGTCAGTCAGCCAGTTATATCTGTGCTCCCCAGGCAGCAGCAGTCAGTCAGCCAGTTATATCTGTGCTCCCCAGACTGTCCTGTCTCTGATAGGCCTCATCTCTGCTCAGGCAGCAGCAGTCAGTCAGCCAGTTATATCTGTGCTCCCCAGACAGCAGCAGTCAGCCAGCCAGTTATATCTGTGCTCCCCAGACTGCAGCAGTCAGCCAGCCAGTTATATCTGTGCTCCCCAGACAGCAGCAGTCAGTCAGCCAGTTATATATGTGCTCCCCAGGCAGCAGCAGTCAGCCAGCCAGTTATATCTGTGCTCCCCAGACAGCAGCAGTCAGTCAGCCAGTTATATCTGTTTTCCCCAGACTGTCCTGTCTCTGATAGGCCTCATCTCTGCTCAGGCAGCAGCAGTCAGCCAGCCAGTTATATCTGTGCTCCCCAGGCAGCAGCAGTAAGTCAGCCAGTTATTTCTGTGCTCCCCAGGCAGCAGCAGTCAGCCAGCCAGTTATATCTGTGCTCCCCAGACAGCAGCAGTCAGTCAGCCAGTTATATCTGTGCTCCCCAGACTGTCCTGTCTCTGATAGGCCTCATCTCTGCTCAGGCAGCAGTCAGTCAGTCAGCCAGTTATATCTGTGCTCCCCAGACAGCAGCAGTCAGTCAGCCAGTTATATCTGTGCTCCCCAGACTGTCCTGTCTCTGATAGGCCTCGTCTCTGCTCAGGCAGCAGTCAGCCAGCCAGTTATATCTGTGCTCCCCAGACTGTCCTGTCTCTGATAGGCCTCATCTCTGCTCAGGCAGCAGCAGTCAGTCAGCCAGTTATATCTGTGCTCCCCAGACAGCAGCAGTCAGTCAGCCAGTTATATCTGTGCTCCCCAGACTGTCCTGTCTCTGATAGGCCTCATCTCTGCTCAGGCAGCAGTCAGTCAGCCAGTTATATCTGTGCTCCCCAGACTGTCCTGTCTCTGATTGGCCTCATCTCTGCTCAGGCAGCAGTCAGTCAGCCAGTTATATCTGTGCTCCCCAGGCAGCAGCAGTCAGCCAGTTATATCTGTGCTCCCCAGACAGCAGCAGTCAGTCAGCCAGTTATATCTGTGCTCCCCAGACAGCAGCAGTCAGCCAGCCAGTTATATCTGTGCTCCCCAGACTGTCCTGTCTCTGATAGGCCTCGTCTCTGCTCAGGCAGCAGTCAGTCAGCCAGTTATATCTGTGCTCCCCAGACAGCAGCAGTCAGCCAGCCAGTTATATCTGTGCTCCCCAGACTGTCCTGTCTCTGATAGGCCTCGTCTCTGCTCAGGCAGCAGTCAGTCAGCCAGTTATATCTGTGCTCCCCAGACAGCAGTCAGTCAGCCAGTTATATCTGTGCTCCCCAGACAGCAGCAGTCAGCCAGCCAGTTATATCTGTGCTCCCCAGACAGCAGCAGTCAGTCAGCCAGTTATATCTGTGCTCCCCAGGCAGCAGCAGTCAGTCAGCCAGTTATATCTGTGCTCCCCAGACTGTCCTGTCTCTGATAGGCCTCATCTCTGCTCAGGCAGCAGCAGTCAGCCAGCCAGTTATATCTGTGCTCCCCAGGCAGCAGCAGTCAGTCAGCCAGTTATATCTGTGCTCCCCAGACAGCAGCAGTCAGTCAGCCAGTTATATCTGTGCTCCCCAGACAGCAGCAGTCAGTCAGCCAGTTATATCTGTGCTCCCCAGACTGTCCTGTCTCTGATAGGCCTCATCTCTGCTCAGGCAGCAGCAGTCAGTCAGCCAGTTATATCTGTGCTCCCCAGACAGCAGCAGCAGTCAGCCATCCAGTTATATCTGTGCTCCCCAGACATCAGCAGTCAGTCAGCCAGTTATATCTGTGCTCCCCAGACTGTCCTGTCTCTGATAGGCCTCGTCTCTGCTCAGGCAGCAGTCAGCCAGCCAGTTATATCTGTGCTCCCCAGACTGTCCTGTATCTGATAGGCCTCATCTCTGCTCAGGCAGCAGCAGTCAGTCAGCCAGTTATATCTGTGCTCCCCAGACAGCAGTCAGTCAGTCAGCCAGTTATATCTGTGCTCCCCAGACTGTCCTGTCTCTGATAGGCCTCATCTCTGCTCAGGCAGCAGTCAGTCAGCCAGTTATATCTGTGCTCCCCAGGCAGCAGCAGTCAGTCAGCCAGTTATATCTGTGCTCCCCAGACTGTCCTGTCTCTGATAGGCCTCATCTCTGCTCAGGCAGCAGCAGCAGTCAGCCAGCCAGTTATATCTGTGCTCCCCAGACTGTCCTGTCTCTGATAGGCCTCATCTCTGCTCAGGCAGCAGTCAGTCAGCCAGTTATATCTGTGCTCCCCAGGCAGCAGCAGTCAGTCAGCCAGTTATATCTGTGCTCCCCAGACTGTCCTGTCTCTGATAGGCCTCATCTCTGCTCAGGCAGCAGCAGTCAGTCAGCCAGTTATATCTGTGCTCCCCAGACAGCAGCAGTCAGCCAGCCAGTTATATCTGTGCTCCCCAGACTGCAGCAGTCAGCCAGCCAGTTATATCTGTGCTCCCCAGACAGCAGCAGTCAGTCAGCCAGTTATATCTGTGCTCCCCAGGCAGCAGCAGTCAGCCAGCCAGTTATATCTGTGCTCCCCAGACAGCAGCAGTCAGTCAGCCAGTTATATCTGTGCTCCCCAGACTGTCCTGTCTCTGATAGGCCTCATCTCTGCTCAGGCAGCAGCAGTCAGCCAGCCAGTTATATCTGTGCTCCCCAGGCAGCAGCAGTCAGTCAGCCAGTTATATCTGTGCTCCCCAGGCAGCAGCAGTCAGCCAGCCAGTTATATCTGTGCTCCCCAGACAGCAGCAGTCAGTCAGCCAGTTATATCTGTGCTCCCCAGACTGTCCTGTCTCTGATAGGCCTCATCTCTGCTCAGGCAGCAGTCAGTCAGCCAGTTATATCTGTGCTCCCCAGACAGCAGTCAGTCAGCCAGTTATATCTGTGCTCCCCAGGCAGCAGCAGTCAGTCAGCCAGTTATATCTGTGCTCCCCAGACTGTCCTGTCTCTGATAGGCCTCGTCTCTGCTCAGGCAGCAGTCAGTCAGCCAGTTATATCTGTGCTCCCCAGGCAGCAGCAGTCAGTCAGCCAGTTATATCTGTGCTCCCCAGACTGTCCTGTCTCTGATAGGCTGGAGGACGTCTTCCGGAAGTTGTCATAATTACTGTGTTCGATGCCACAAAGTTGGAAGCACAGAATCGTCTAGAATGTCATTGTACGCTGTAGTGTTAAAATCTCCCTTCACTGGAACTAAGGGGCCCGAACCATGAAAAACTGCCCCAGACCATTACTCCTCCTCCACGAAACTTTACACTTGGCACTATGCATTGAGGCAGGTAGCGTTCTCCTGGCATCTGCCAAACCCAGATTCGCCCGTTGGACTGCCAGATGGTGAAGCGTGATTCATCACTCCAGAGAACGCGTTTCCACTGCTCCAGAGTCCAATGGCGGCGAGCTTTACACCACTCCAGCCGACGCTTGGCATTGCGCATGGTGAGCTTAGTCTTGTGTGCGGCTGCTCGGCCATGGAAACCCATTTCATGAAGCTCCAGACGAGCAGTTATTGTGCTGACGTTGCTTCCAGAGGCAGTTTGGAAGTCGGTAGTGAGTGTTAAAACCAAGGACAGATGATTTTTACGCGCTACACGCTTCAGCACTCGGCGGTCCCGTTCTATGAGCTTGTGTGGCCTACCACTTCGCGGCTGAGCCGTTGTTGCTCCTAGACGTTTCCACTTCCCAATAACAGCACTTACAGTTGACCGGGGCAGCTCTAGCAGGGCAGAAATTTGACGAACTGACTTGTTGGAAAGGTTGCATCCTATGACGGCGCCACGTTGAAAGTCACTGAGCTCTTCAGTAAGGCCATTCTACTGCCAATGTTTGTCTATGGAGATTGCATGGCTGTGTGCTCGATTTTATACACCTGTCAGCAATGGTATACCTGTATACAGTATATATACACTACCAGTCAAAAGGTTGGACACATGCTCATTCAAGGGTTTTTCTTTATTTTTACTATTTTCTACATGTAGTAACCAAAAAAGTGTTAAACAAATCAAAATATATTTTAGATTCTTCAAAGTAGCAACCCTTTGCCTTGATGACAGCTTTGCGCACTCTTGGCATTCTCTCAACCAGCTTCATGAGGAATGCTTTTCCAACAGTCTTGAAGGAGTTCCCACATATGCTGAGCACTTGTTGGCTGCTTTTCCTTCACTCTGCGGTCCGACTCATTCCAAACCATCTCAAATGGGTTGAGGTCGGGGGATTGTG
>NW_028156449.1:42500-62500 GCF_964263955.1 Coregonus lavaretus
CACTCACCACAAATACACTTTTGTCTGTGTGTGTGTGTGTGTGTGTGTGTGTGTGTGTGTGTGTGTGTGTGTGTGTGTGTGTGTGTGTGTGTGTGTGTGTGAGCGAGAGAGAGAGAGAGAGGTGTACCCCTGAGTGTTATTTTACAAACACGACTGTCAGACACATTGTTCCTCACACATCCCTGACCAGGAAGAAGTCATCGTTGTGAAAGAGCAGTACATCTGATTTCTCTCCAAGGTTATCATAGTTTTGTGTTTTTATATTAGTTTTTATTTCTATTAGTTTTTAAATGTATATTTGAAATTCAGTTTAGTTCCAGATAGTTTTCAGACTTGATTTACTAGTTTTTATTCAGTTTTAGTTTTTACATTATTTAGTTTCAGTTTTAGTGTTAGGGACAGAAAGCATGCGTGGGAGGCTAGGAGCATTTGTGTGTGTTTTTTAGGATCTCACTTCTTGCCACTGGGGGGCAGTAATACATAAGGGGATGGTCAGATCATAGGTTAGGTTAGGTGTGTTTTTGAAGATGTCACTTCTTGCCACTAGGGGGCAGTAATACATAAGGGGATGGTCAGATCATAGGTTAGGTTAGGTGTGTTTCTGAAGATGCCACTTCTTGCCACTGGGGGGCAGTAATATATAAGGTGATGATCATAGGTTAGGTTTAAATAAATAAATAAATATGCCATTTAGCAGACGCTTTTATCCAAAGCGACTTACAGTCATGTGTGCATAAATTTTTTGTGTATGGGTGGTCCCGGGGATCGAACCCACTACCTTGGCGTTACAAGCGCCGTGCTCTACCAGCTGAGCTACAGATTTAAATTATAAAGTCAATCTCCATGTGACCTGGATTTCTAATGAATAGCACTGAGACTGGTGAAACACATATGGTGGAAGCAAACTATCTCTCGCTCATGTTTACACCAATCCAATGCTTCTCAACTTTAGTAGTACATGTAAGAAGAATCAAGTACCTTTAACATAACATCTGATCAAATCAAATCAAAATCAAATCACATTTATTGGTCACATACACATGGTTAGCTGATGTTGCGATTGTAGCGAAATGCTTGTGCTTCTAGTTCCAACAGTGCAGCAATATCTAGCAAGTAATATCTAACAGATACACAACATCTACCCAATATCTAATACACACAAATCTAAGTAAAGGAATGGAATAAGAATATATAAATATATGGATGAGCAATGTCATTATCAGAGCAGCATAGGCTAAGATGCAATAGATAGTATAGAATACAGTATATACAGTGGGGGAAAAAAGTATTTAGTCAGCCACCAATTGTGCAAGTTCTCCCACTTAAAAGGATGAGAGAGGCCTGTAATTTTCATCATAGGTACACGTCAACTATGACAGACAAGTTGAGAAACGAAAATCCAGAAAATCACATTGTAGGATTTTTTATGAATTTATTTGCAAATTATGGTGGAAAATAAGTATTTGGTCACCTACAAACAAGCAAGATTTCTGGCTCTCACAGACCTGTAACTTCTTCTTTAAGAGGCTCCTCTGTCCTCCACTTGTTACCTGTATTAATGGCACCTGTTTGAACTTGTTATCAGTATAAAAGACACCTGTCCACAACCTCAAACAGTCACACTCCAAACTCCACTATGGCCAAGACCAAAGAGCTGTCAAAGGACACCAGAAACAAAATTGTAGACCTGCACCAGGCTGGGAAGACTGAATCTGCAATAGGTAAGCAGCTTGGTTTGAAGAAATCAACTGTGGGAGCAACTATTAGGAAATGGAAGACATACAAGACCACTGATAATCTCCCTCGATCTGGGGTTCCACGCAAGATCTCCCCCCGTGGGGTCAAAATGATCACAAGAACGGTGAGCAAAAATCCCAGAACCACACGGGGGGACCTAGTGAATGACCTGCAGAGAGCTGGGACCAAAGTAACAAAGCCTACCATCAGTAACACACTACGCCGCCAGGGACTCAAATCCTGCAGTGCCAGACATGTCCCCCTGCTTAAGCCAGTACATGTCCAGGCCCGTCTGAAGTTTGCTAGAGTGCATTTGGATGATCCAGAAGAGGATTGGGAGAATGTCATATGGTCAGATGAAACCAAAATATAACTTTTTGGTCAAAACTCAACTAGTCGTGTTTGGAGGACAAAGAATGCTGAGTTGCATCCAAAGAACACCATACCTACTGTGAAGCATGGGGGTGGAAACATCATGCTTTGGGGCTGTTTTTCTGCAAAGGGACCAGGACGACTGATCCGTGTAAAGGAAAGAATGAATGGGGCCATGTATCGTGAGATTTTGAGTGAAAACCTCCTTCCATCAGCAAGGGCATTGAAGATGAAACGTGGCTGGGTCTTTCAGCATGACAATGATCTCAAACACACCGCCCGGGCAACGAAGGAGTGGCTTCGTAAGAAGATTTTCAAGGTCCTGGAGTGGCCTAGCCAGTCTCCAGATCTCAACTCCATAGAAAATCTTTGGAGGGAGTTGAAAGTCCGTGTTGCCCAGCGACAGCCCCAAAACATCACTGCTCTAGAGGAGATCTGCATGGAGGAATGGGCCAAAATACCAGCAACAGTGTGTGAAAACCTTGTAAAGACTTACAGAAAACGTTTGACCTGTGTCATTGCCAACAAAGGGTATATAACAAAGTATTGAGAAACTTTTGTTATTGACCAAATACTTATTTTCCACCATAATTTGCAAATATATTCATTAAAAATCCTACAATGTGATTTTCAGGAAAAAAAAATCTCATTTTGTCTGTCATAGTTGACGTGTACTTATGATGAAAATTACAGGCCTCTCTCATCTTTTTAAGTGGGAGAACTTGCACAATTGGTGGCTGACTAAATACTTTTTTCCCCCACTGTACATATGAGATGGGTAATGCAAGATATGTAAACATGAGTGGCATTATTAAAGTGACTAGTGTTCCATTTATTAAAGTGACTAGTGATTTTCAAGTCTGTATGTAGGCAGCAGCCTCTTTGTGCTAGTGATGGCTGTTTAACAGTCTGATGGCCTTGAGATAGAAGCAGTTTTTCAGTCTCTCGGTCCCAGCTTTGATGCACCTGTACTGACCTCGCCTTCTGGATGATAGCGGGGTGAACAGGCCGTGGCTCGGGTGGTTGATGTCCTTGATTATCCTTTTGGCCTTCCTGTGACATCGGGTGCTGTAGGTGTCCTGGAGGGCAGGTAGTTTGCCCCCGGTGATGCATTGTGCAGACCACACCACCTTCTGGAGAGCCCTGCGGTTGTGGGCGGTGCAGTTGTCGTACCAGGCGGTGATACAGCCCGACAGGATGCTCTCAATTGTGCATCTGTAAAAGTTAGTGAGGGTTTTAGGTGACAGGCCAAATTTCTTCAGCCTCCTGAGGTTGAAGAGGCTCTGTTGCGCCTTCTTCACCACACTGTCTGCGTGGGTGGACCATTTCAGTTTGTCGGTAATGTGTACGCCAAGGAACTTGAAGCTTTCCACCTTCTCCACTGCGGTCCCGTCGATGTGGATAGGGGGGTGCACCCTCTGCTGTTTCCTGAAGTACACGATCATCTCCTTTGTTTTGTTGACGTTGAGTGAGAGGTTATTTTCCTGGCACCACACTCCCAGAGCCCTCACCTCCTCCCTGTAGGCGGTCTCGTCATTGTTGGTTATCAAGCCTACTACTGTTGTGTCGTCTGCAAACTTGATGATTGAGTTGGAAGCGTGCCTGGCCATGCAGTCATGAGTGAACAGGGAGTACAGGAGGGGTCTGAGCACACATCCTTGTGGGGCCCCAGTGTTGAGGATCAGCGAAGTGGAGATGTTGTTTCCTACCTTCACCACCTGGGGGCGGCCCGTCAGGAAGATCAGGACCCAATTGCACTGGGCGGGGTTGAGACCCAGGGCCTCAAGCTTAATGATGAGCTTGGAGGGTACTATGGTGTTGAATGCTGAGCTATAGTCAATAAACAGCATTCTTACATAGGTATTCCTCTTGTCCAGATGGGATAGGGCAGTGTGCAGTGTGATGGTGATTGTATCGTCTGTGGACCAATTGGGGCGGTAAGCAAATTGAAGTGGGTCTAGGGTGACAGGTAAGGTGGAGGTGATATGATCCTTGACTAGTCTCTCAAAGCACTTCATGGTGACAGAAGTGAGTGCTATGGGGCGATAGTCATTTAGTTCAGTTACCTTTGCTCTCTTGGGTACAGGAACAATGGTGGCCATCTTGAAGCATGTGGGGACAGCAGACTGGGAAAGGGAGAGATTGAATATGTCCGTAAACTCACCAGCCAGCTGGTCTGCGCATGCTCTGAGGACGCGGCTAGGGATGCCGTCTGGGCCGGCAGCCTTGCGGGGGTTAACATGCTTAAATGTCTTACTCACGTCGGCCACAGAGAAGGAGAGGCCACAGTCCTTGGTAGTGGGCCTCGTCGGTGGCACTGTGTTATCCTCAAAGCGGGCAAATAACTTGTTTAGCTTGTTTGGCAGCAAGACGTCGGTGTCCGCGACGTGGCTGGTTTTCCTATTGTAGTCCGTGATTGTCTGTAGACCCTGCCACATACGTCTCGTGTCTGAGCCGTTGAATTGCGACTCCACTTTGTCTCGA
The DNA here is from genome assembly GCF_964263955.1 of Coregonus lavaretus. Classification (NCBI taxonomy): domain Eukaryota; kingdom Metazoa; phylum Chordata; class Actinopteri; order Salmoniformes; family Salmonidae; genus Coregonus; species Coregonus lavaretus. The sequence continues at coordinate 47,094 of NW_028156449.1, forward strand.
TATTTACGTTTTGCCTGTTTGATTGCCTTGCGGGGGGAACGACCACTCTGTTTGTATTCTTCCATATTCCCTGTCACCTTGCCTTGGTTAAATGCGGTGGTTGGTTCGTGCTTTTAGTTTTTCGCGAATGCTGCCATCTATCCACGGTTTCTGGGTATGTTTAAATAGTCACAGTGGGTACAACATCTCCTATACACTTCCTTATAAACCCACTCACCGAATCAACTTTGTTATCCAGGGACTGGGCATTAGTGAGTAATATACTCGGAAGCGATGGATGCTGTGCGCGCCTCCTAAGTCTGACTAGAAGACCGCTCCGGCTCCCTCTCCTCCGGCGGAGTTGTTTTGGGTCGGCCTCTGGAATCAGTTCAAATGCCCTGGGTGGTGCGGACAGAGGATCCGCTTCGGGAAAGTCGTATTCCTGGTCGTAGTGCTGTTAAGTTGACGCCTCTCTGATATCCAGTAGTTCTTCCTGGCTTTATGTAATAACACTTAAGATTTTCTGGGCTAAGAATGTAAGAAATAATACATAGAAAAACAAAATACTGCAAAGTTTCCTAAGGACTAGAAGCGAGGCAGCCCTCTCTGTCGGCGCCATTTTATTTTAAGATGAATCAAGTACGTTTAACATAACATCTGATTTGATGTAAGAAGAATCAAGTACCTTTAACATAACATTTACATTTACGTAATTTAGCAGACGCTCTTATCCAGAGCGACTTACAAATTGGTGCATTCACCTTATAGCCAGTGGGAGATATGTTTTTTTTTTTTCTTTGGGGTGGGGTAAGGGGGGGTAGAAGGATTACTTTATCCTATCCCAGGTATTCCTTAAAGAGGTAGGGTTTCAAGTGTCTCCGGAAGGTGGTGAGTGACTCCGCTGTCCTGGCGTCGTGGGGGAGCTTGTTCCACCATTGGGGTGCCAGAGCAGCGAACAGTTTTGACAGTTTTGACTTCTTACATCTGATTTGATAATTTGATGTAAGAAGAATCAAGTACCTTTAACATAACATCTGATTTGATGTAAGAAGAATCAAGTACCTTTCCCTGACAGAAAGAGAGAGAAGAAAGTTTGACATCATTCCAGACGTATTCCCTGTTAGCTAGAGTTTGACATCATTCCAGATATATGCCCTGTTAGCTAGTGATAGCTAGAGTTTGACATCATTCCAGACGTATTCCCTGTTAGCTAGTGATAGCTAGAGTTTGACATCATTCCAGACGTATTCCCTGTTAGCTAGTGATAGCTAGAGTTTGACATCATTCCAGATGTATTTCCTGTTAGCTAGTGATAGCTAAAGTTTGACATCATTCCAGATGTATTCCCTGTTAGCTAGTGATAGCTAGAGTTTGACATCATTCCAGATGTATTCCCTGTTAGCTAGTGATAGCTAGAGTTTGACATCATTCCAGACGTATTCCCTGTTAGCTAGTGATAGCTAGAGTTTGACATCATTCCAGGTGTATTCCCTGTTAGCTAGTGATAGCTAAAGTTTGACATCATTCCAGATGTATTCCCTGTTAGCTAGTGATAGCTAGAGTTTGACATCATTCCAGACGTATTCCCTGTTAGCTAGTGATAGCTAGAGTTTGACATCATTCCAGATGTATTTCCTGTTAGCTAGTGATAGCTAAAGTTTGACATCATTCCAGATGTATTCCCTGTTAGCTAGTGATAGCTAGAGTTTGACATCATTCCAGACGTATTCCCTGTTAGCTAGTGATAGCTAGAGTTTGACATCATTCCAGACGTATTCCCTGTTAGCTAGTGATAGCTAGAGTTTGACATCATTCCAGACGTATTCCCTGTTAGCTAGTGATAGCTAGAGACATAGCCACGGGAAGTAGTTTGCAGCGCTGTAAAAAATAATTGTTGGCTACAGAAGGTCCACTAATACAGGACTAGTAAAAGCCAAGTGCACTACCTTTGTGGCAAAAAAATGCCACCTCCAACAAATATTTGTTTTAATTTATGAAATAGTGCAGCTTTGATTGAGGAAATGATGATATAATTTCAATATTTTTTACGCTCACTCACCTAAATAAATAGCAACCCACCACTACAAGTCAGATCTGTGGTAGGTCTGTAGCCGTGGTGTCTGTATACAGCATGTGTTCCCCGCTGGCTTCTTCCATCTGAGCAGAAGACAAAATGCAACCGTCTCGTGCTCATTACGAACAGGGGAAATAAAGGACCTTGAATGACCTTTCACCCGGAGGCTTCGTGCCGCTGACCACGTTTTAGCCCACTTCTCCATTTACATTGCGTCATAGCCTACATTTGGATTAGCCTACACTGTAATTCATTCAACTGGACTGGATTATTTTACTGCAACTGCAATACAATACAATGTATGCACGATTTATGAAATAAACTGAGTTACACTACCGTTGAAAAGTTTGGGGTCACTTAGAAATGTCCTTGTTTCGGGATGCTGACCTTCTAGGCAGAGTTGCAAAGAAAAAGCCATATCTCAGACTGGCCAATAAAAATAAAAGATTAAGTTGGGCAAAAGAACACAGACACTGGACTTTTTCTTTGCAACTCTGCCTAGAAGGTCAGCATCCTGGAGTCGCCTCTTCACTGTTGACGTTGAGACTGGTGTTTTGTGGGTACTATTTAAGGAAGCTGCCAGTTGAGGACCTGTTTCTCAAACTAGACACTAATGTATTTGTCCTCTTGCTCAGTTGTGCACCGGGGCCTCCCACTCCTCTTTCTATTCTGGTTAGAGCCAGTTTGCGCTGTTCTGTGAAGGGAGTAGTACACAGCGTTGTACGAGATCTTCAGTTTCTTGAACATTTCTCGCATGGAATAGCCTTCATTTCTCAGAACAAGAATAGACTGACGAGTTATTTGTTTCTGGCCATTTTGAGCCTGTAATCGAACCCACAATTGCTGATGCTCCAGATACTCAACTAGTCTCAAGAAGGCCAGTTTTATTGCTTCTTTAATCAGCACAACAGTTTTCAGCTGTGCTAACATAATTGCAAAAGGGTTTTCTAATGATCAATTAGGCTTTTAAAATGATCAACTTGGATTAGCAAACACAACGTTCCATTGGAACACAGGACTGATGGTTGCTGATAATGGGCCTCTGTACGCCTATGTAGATATTCCATTAAAAATCTGCCGTTTCCAGCTACAATAGCCATTTACAACATTAACAATGTCTACACTGTATTTCTGATCAATTTGATGTTATTTTAATGGACAAAAAAAATTGCTTTTCTTTCAAAAACAAGGACATTTCTAAGTGACCCCAAACGTTTGAACGGTAGTGTACAGTGGGGAAAAAAAGTATTTAGTCAGCCACCAATTGTGCAAGTTCTCCCACTTAAAAAGATGAGAGAGGCCTGTAATTTTCATCATAGGTACACGTCAACTATGACCGACAAATTGAGGAAAAAAAATCCAGAAAATCACATTGTAGGATTTTTAATGAATTTATTTGCAAATTATGGTGGAAAATAAGTATTTGGTCACCTACAAACAAGCAAGATTTCTGGCTCTCACAGACCTGTAACTTCTTCTTTAAGAGGCTTCTCTGACCTCCACTCGTTACCTGTATTAATGGCACCTGTTTGAACTTGTTATCAGTTTAAAAGACACCTGTCCACAACCTCAAACAGTCACACTCCAAACTCCACTATGGCCAAGACCAAAGAGCTGTCAAAGGACACCAGAAACAAAATTGTAGACCTGCACCAGGCTGGGAAGACTGAATCTGCAATAGGTAAGCAGCTTGGTTTGAAGAAATCAACTGTGGGAGCAATTATTAGGAAATGGAAGACATACAAGACCACTGATAATCTCCCTCGATCTGGGGCTCCACGCAAGATCTCACCCCGTGGGGTCAAAATGATCACAAGAACGGTGAGGAAAAATCCCAGAACCACACGGGGGGACCTAGTGAATGACCTGCAGAGAGCTGGGACCAAAGTAACAAAGCCTACCATCAGTAACACACTACGCCGCCAGGGACTCAAATCCTGCAGTGCAAGATGTGTCCCCCTGCTTAAGCCAGTACATGTCCAGGCCCGTCTGAAGTTTGCTAGAGTGCATTTGGATGATCCAGAAGAGGATTGGGAGAATGTCATATGGTCAGATGAAACCAAAATAGAACTTTTTGGTAAAAACTCAACTCGCCGTGTTTGGAGGACAAAAATGCTGAGTTGCATCCAAAGAACACCATACCTACTGTGAAGCATGGGGGTGTAAACATCATGCTTTGGGGCTGTTTTTCTGCAAAGGGACCAGGACGACTGATCCGTGTAAAGGAAAGAATGAATGGGGCCATGTATCGTGAGATTTTGAGTGAAAACCTCCTTCCATCAGCAAGGGCATTGAAGATGAAACGTGGCTAGGTCTTTCAGCATGACAATGATCCCAAACACACCGCCCGGGCAACGAAGGAGTGGCTTCGTAAGAAGCATTTCAAGGTCCTGGAGTGGCCTAGCCAGTCTCCAGATCTCAACCCCATAGAAAGTCTTTGGGGGGAGTTGAAAGTCTGTGTTGCCCAGCGACAGCCCCAAAACATCACTGCTCTAGAGGAGATCTGCATGGAGGAATGGGCCAAAATACCAGCAACAGTGTGTGAAAACCTTGTGAAGACTTACAGAAAACGTTTGACCTGTGTCATTGCCAACAAAGGGTATATAACAAAGTATTGAAAAACTTTTGTTATTGACCAAATACTTATTTTCCACCATAATTTGCAAATAAATTCATTAAAAATCCTACAATGTGATTTTCTGGATTTATTTTTCTCATTTTGTCTGTCATAGTTGACGTGTACCTATGATGAAAATTACAAGCCTCTCTCATCTTTTTAAGTGGGAGAACTTGCACAATTGGTGGCTGACTAAATACTTTTTTTCCCCACTGTATATTGCAGCACTGTAAATGTTTGGGGGGGGGCTGCGCTACAGAAGGCTATATCTGTCCGCTAATATAGGACTAGTAAAGGTCCAGTCAACAACTTTTGTGATTCATTTGTATTTTTATTCAATAATTAGTTTAAATTCAGATTGTTCAGAGGTGCTACTCCCCATGGGTAAGGTTAGTGATTGTGATGCATAAGCTATGCCTATCTAGCTATGCCTATCTGGAACATCCCGCCAGATTCAGAAGCTTCAAAAACCCATTAGAAGAAAAAGCTTCAAAACCCCAATCGATTTGACAAGGTATTTTTTATTTATTTTTTATAACTAAAACTGAACATAGTTTTTATTTTAGTTAGTTTTGGAGTCAAAGTTTTAGTATAGTTTTATTTTTTCAAACAGGTTTCTTTATTATTTTATTTCAGTTAACCAAATTGTGTTTTCAAGATAAGTTTGAGTTTAATATAATAACCTTGTTTCTCTCACATATTTCAGAGATGCACACGTGATTCTCTCACACACACTGACAGACACTTACCTGTGCATCAGTCTCTACGTTCCCCTCCTGTACTCCCTGCTGTCTGCTGGCCTGAGAGGAGAGAGTAGATCCATGTCAAACACATTATTAGTATTTATTAAGGATCCCCATTAGTTCCTGCCAAGGCAGCAGCTACTCTTCCTGGGGTTTATTATGGATCCCCATTAGGTCCCACATGATTAGTATTTATTATGGATCCCCATTAGTTCCTGCCAAGGCAGCAGCTACTCTTCCTGGGGTTTATTATGGATCCCCATTAGTTCCTGCCAAGGCAGCAGCTACTCTTCCTGGGGTTTATTATGGATCCCCATTAGTTCCTGCCAAGGCAGCAGCTACTCTTCCTGGGGTTTATTATGGATCCCCATTAGTTCCTGCCAAGGCAGCAGCTACTCTTCCTGGGGTTTATTATGGATCCCCATTAGTTCCTGCCAAGGCAGCGGCTACTCTTCCTGGGGTTTATTATGGATCCCCATTAGTTCCTGCCAAGGCAGCGGCTACTCTTCCTGGGGTTTATTATGGATCCCCATTAGTTCCTGCCAAGGCAGCGGCTACTCTTCCTGGGGTTTATTATGGATCCCCATTAGTTCCTGCCAAGGCAGCGGCTACTCTTCCTGGGGTTTATTATGGATCCCCATTAGTTCCTGCCAAGGCAGCGGCTACTCTTCCTGGGGTTTATTATGGATCCCCATTAGTTCCTGCCAAGGCAGCGGCTACTCTTCCTGGGGTTTATTATGGATCCCCATTAGTTCCTGCCAAGGCAGCGGCTACTCTTCCTGGGGTTTATTATGGATCCCCATTAGTTCCTGCCAAGGCAGCGGCTACTCTTCCTGGGGTTTATTATGGATCCCCATTAGTTCCTGCCAAGGCAGCGGCTACTCTTCCTGGGGTTTATTATGGATCCCCATTAGTTCCTGCCAAGGCAGCGGCTACTCTTCCTGGGGTTTATTATGGATCCCCATTAGTTCCTGCCAAGGCAGCGGCTACTCTTCCTGGGGTTTATTATGGATCCCCATTAGTTCCTGCCAAGGCAGCGGCTACTCTTCCTGGGGTTTATTATGGATCCCCATTAGTTCCTGCCAAGGCAGCAGCTACTCTTCCTGGGGTTTATTATGGATCCCCATTAGTTCCTGCCAAGGCAGCAGCTACTCTTCCTGGGGTTTATTATGGATCCCCATTAGTTCCTGCCAAGGCAGCAGCTACTCTTCCTGGGGTTTATTATGGATCCCCATTAGTTCCTGCCAAGGCAGCAGCTACTCTTCCTGGGGTTTATTATGGATCCCCATTAGTTCCTGCCAAGGCAGCAGCTACTCTTCCTGGGGTTTATTATGGATCCCCATTAGTTCCTGTCAAGGCAGCAGCTACTCTTCCTGGGGTTTATTATGGATCCCCATTAGTTCCTGCCAAGGCAGCAGCTACTCTTCCTGGGGTTTATTATGGATCCCCATTAGTTCCTGTCAAGGCAGCAGCTACTCTTCCTGGGGTTTATTAAGGATCCCCATTAGTTCCTGCCAAGGCAGCAGCTACTCTTCCTGGGGTTTATTATGGATCCAAAATTAGCAGCCCCCATTAGTCACAATAAATTAAACTGTACATAATATAACACATTATTACCCCACTACTCTACCACTACATATCTACAATACAACACATTATTACACCACTACATATCTACAATACAACACATTATTACACCACTACATACAGTATCTACAATACAACATCTATGACACCACAATACAACAATATTACAATGCGCGTGTGTGTAGAGTGCATGTGTGTGTGTCTCTTCACAGTCCCCACTCTTCCATAAGGTTTATTTTTATCTTTTTTTTTACATCAGATTCTACTGCTTGCATCAGTTACCTGATGTGGAATAGAGTTCCATGTAGTCATGGCTCTATGTAGTACTGTGCGTTTCCAGGAGTTGGTTCTGGACTTGGGGACTGTGAAGAGACCCCTGGTGGCATATGTTTGGGTGTCTGAGATGTGTGTTAGCTGTTTGAATAGACCGTTTGGTGCCTTCAACCAGTGCTGCCGGAGCGCGGAGGAGATGAGCTCCCTCACGTTGTTAATTTAAGAATACGCGGAGGTGGTAAAATGATTTCTGATCAATTGTATTTATTTACCACTAAAATTCCATGAAAAACGATAGAATGACAAACCAAATAAAAACGTTTAGCAGCCTGGAGGTAAATGGTGGAATCTTCCCTGTCTTCTCTCCGGCGGCACAGAAGATTTAACTATGGTTGTTAGTTATGTTGTTGTTGTCATAGGAACTGATGAGGATTCCATCATGAAGTTATTGACGTCTCGTAGCAACAGCCAGATACATCAGAACAAAGCCGCATACAAGACCCTGCATGGCAAGGTCAGAACACAACCACAATACAACCACAATAGGACTACAAAACAACCCCAACACAACACAACCCCAACACAACCATAACAATACAACCCCAACTCAACCATAACACAATACAACCACAACATTACAACCTCAACTCAACCACAACCCCAACTCAACCACAACGCAATACAACCCCAACACAACCACAACTCAACCTCAACTCAACCACAACCCCAACGCAATACAACCCCAACTCAACCATAACACAATACAACCCCAACTCAACCATAACACAATACAACCCCAACTCAACCATAACACAATACAACCCCAACACAACCATAACACAATACAACCCCAACACAACCCCAACACAATACAACCCCAACACAACCATAACACAATACAACCCCAACTCAACCATAACACAATACAACCCCAACTCAACCATAACACAATACAACCCCAACTCAACCATAACACAATACAACCAATAAAACACAACCCCAACTCAACCATAACACAACACAACCCCAACTCAACCATAACACAATACAACCCCAACTCAACCACAACACAATACAACCCCAACTCAACCACAACACAATACAACCCCAACTCAACCATAACACAATACAACCCCAACTCAACCACAACACAATACAACCCCAACTCAACCATAACACAATACAACCCCAACACAACCATAACACAATACAACCCCAACACAACCATAACACAATACAACCCCAACTCAACCATAACACAATACAACCCCAACTCAACCATAACACAATACAACCCCAACTCAACCATAACACAATACAACCCCAACTCAACCACAACACAATACAACCCCAACTCAACCACAACACAATACAACCCCAACTCAACCATAACACAATACAACCCCAACTCAACCATAACACAATACAACCCCAACACAACCATAACACAATACAACCCCAACACAACCATAACACAATACAACCCCAACACAACCATAACACAATACAACCCCAACTCAACCATAACACAATACAACCCCAACTCAACCATAACACAATACAACCCCAACTCAACCATAACACAATACAACTCCAACTCAACCACAACACAATACAACCCCAACTCAACCATAACACAATACAACCCCAACTCAACCATAACACAATACAACCCCAACTCAACCATAACACAATACAACCCCAACTCAAACATAACACAATACAACCCCAACTCAACGATAACAAATCAAACTTTATTTGTCTCATGCTCCAAATACAACAGGTGTAGACCTTACAGTGAAATGCTTACTTACAAGCCCTTAACCAACAATGTAGTTCAATGTATTCTAGTCCTCCTCTGTTCCTCTGGTGATGTAGAGGCTAACCCAGGCCCTGTAGCCCCCAGTATCACTCCTACTCCCCAGGAGCTATCATTTGTTGACTTCTGTAATCGCAAAAGTCTTGGTTTCTTGCACATAAATATCAGAAGTCTACTTCCTAAGTTTGAGTTATTCACTGCGTTAGCACACTCTGCCAACCCTGATGTTCTAGCAGTGTCTGAATCCTGGCTCAGGAAGGCCACCAAAAATTCTGAAATTTCCATCCCCAACTATAACATTTTCCGTCTAGATAGAACTGCCAAAGGGGGTGGAGTTGCAATCTACTGTAGAGATAGACTGCAGAGCTCTATCATACTATCCAGGTCTGTGCCCAAACAGTTTGAGCTTCTACTTCTAAAAATCCACCTTTCCAGAAATAAGTCTCTCACTGTTGCCGCTTGCTACAGACCCCCCTCAGCCCCCAGCTGTGCCCTGGACACCATATGTGAATTGATTGCCCCCCATTTATCCTCAGAGTTTGTACTGCTTGGTGACCTAAATTGGGATATGCTTAATACCCCAGCCATCCTACAATCCAAGCTAGATGCCCTCAACCTCACGCAAATTATCAACGAACCTACCAGGTACAACCCTAAATCCGTAAACATGGGTACCCTCATAGATATCATCCTGACTAACATACCCTCTAAATACACCTCAGCTGTCTTCAACCAGGATCTCAGCGATCACTGCCTTATTGCCTGCGTCCGTAACGGGTCCGCGGTCAAACGACCACCCCTCATCACTGTCAAACGCTCCCTAAAACACTTTAGCGAGGAGGCCTTCCTAATTGACCTGGCCCAGGTATCCTGGATGGATATAGATCTCATTCCGTCAGTAGAGGATGCCTGGTTGTTCCTTAAAAGTAATTTCCTCTCAATCTTAAATAAACATGCCCCATTCAAAAAATACAGAACTAAGAACCGATATAGCCCCTGGTTCTCCTCAGACTTGACTGCCCTTGACCAGCACAAAAACATCCTGTGGCGTACAGCATTAGCATCAAATAGCCCCCGCGATATGCAACTTTTCAGGGAAGTTAGGAACCAATATACACAAGCAGTCAGGAAAGCAAAGGCTAACTTTTTCAAACAGAAATTTGCATCCTGTAGCACTAACTCCAAAAAGTTTTGGGACACTGTAAAGTCCATGGAGAATAAGAGCACTTCCTCCCAGCTGCCCACTGCACTGAGGCTAGGAAACACTATCACCACCGATAAATCTACAATAATCGAGAATTTCAACAAGCATTTTGCTACAGCTGGCCATGCTTTCCATCTGGCTACCACTAACCCGGCCACCAACTCTGCACCCTCTGCTGCAACTTGCCCATGCCCCCCCCCGCTTCTCCTTCACACAAATTCAGACAGCTGATGTTTTGAAAGTGCTGCAAAATCTGGACCCCTACAAATCAGCTGGGCTAGACAATCTGGACCCTTTCTTTCTAAAACTAGCCGCCGAAATTGTCGCAACCCCTATTACTAGTCTGTTCAACCTCTCTTTCATAACGTCTGAGATCCCCAGAGATTGGAAAGCTGCCGCGGTCATCCCCCTCTTCAAAGGGGGTGACACTCTAGATCCAAACTGCTACAGACCTATATCCATCCTGCCCTGCCTTTCGAAAGTATTCGAAAGCCAAGTTAACAAACAGATCATCGACCATTTCGAATACCACCGTACCTTCTCCGCTATGCAATCCGGTTTCCGAGCTGGTCACGGGTGCACTTCAGCCACGCTCAAGGTCCTAAACGATATTATAACCGCGATTGATAATAGACAGTACTGTGCAGCCGTCTTCATCGACCTGGCCAAGGCTTTCGACTCTGTCAACCACCGCATTCTTATTGGCAGACTAAATAGCCTTGGTTTCTCAAATGACTGCCTCGCCTGGTTCACCAACTACTTCTCAGATAGAGTTCAGTGTGTCAAATCGGAGGGCCTGTTGTCTGGACCTATGGCAGTCTCTATGGGGGTGCCACAGGGTTCAATTCTTGGGCCGACACTTTTCTCTGTGTATATCAATGACGTCGCTCTTGCTGCTGGTGACTCTCAGATCCACCTCTACGCAGACGACACCATTTTGTATACATCTGGCCCTTCATTGGACACTGTGTTAACAAACCTCCAAACGAGCTTCAATGCCATACAACAATCCTTCAGTAGCCTTCAACTGCTCTTAAACACTAGTAAAACTAAATGCATGCTTTTCAATCGAACGCTGCTAGCACCCGCCCACCCGACTAGAATCACCACTCTCGACGGGTCTGACCTAGAGTATGTGGACAACTACAAATATCTAGGTGTCTGGTTAGACTGTAAACTCAACTTCCAGACTCACATAAAGAATCTCCAATCCAAAGTTAAATCTAGAATCGGCTTCCTATTTCGCAACAAAGCCTCCTTCACTCATGCTGCCAAACATGCCCTCGTAAAACTGACTATCCTACCGATCCTTGACTTCGGCGATGTCATTTACAAAATAGCCTCCAACACTCTACTCAGCAAATTGGATGTAGTCTATCACAGTGCCATCCGTTTTGTCTCCAAAGCCCCATACACTACCCACCACTGTGACCTGTACGCTCTTGTTGGCTGGTCCTCACTACATGTTCGTCGTCAAACCCACTGGCTCCAGGCCATCTATAAATCACTGCTAGGCAAATCCCCGCCTTATCTTAGCTCATTGGTCACCATAGCAGCACCCACCCGTAGTCTGCGCTCCAGCAGGTATATCTCACTGGTCATTCCCAAAGCCAACACCTCCTTTGGCCGCCATTCCTTCCAGTTCTCTGCTGCCAATGACTGGAACGAATTGCAAAAATCTCTGAAGCTGGAGACTCTTATCTCCCTCAATAACTTTAAGCATCAGTTGTCAGAGCACCTTACCGATCACTGCACCTGTACACAGCCCATCTGAAATTAGCCCACCCAACTACCTCATCCCTATATTGTTATTTATTTTGCTCTTTTGCACCCCAGTATCTCTATTTGCACATAATCTCTTGCACATCTAGCATTCCAGTGTTAATACTATTGTAATTATTCTGCACTATAGCCTATTTATTGCCTTACCTCCATAACTTGCTACATTTGCACACACTGTATATATATTTTCTGTTGTATTTCTGACTTTATGTTTTTTTTTTTACCCCATATGTAACTCTGTGTTGTTTTTATTGCACTACTTTGCTTTATCTTGGCCAGGTCGCAGTTGTAAATGAGAACCTGTTCTCAACTGGCTTACCTGGTTAAATAAAGGTGAAATAAAAAATAAAATAAAAAAAAGGAGTTAAGAAAATATTTACCAAATAAACTAAAGTAAAAAATAATGAAAAGTAACACAATAAAATAACAATAACGAGGCTATATACAGGGGATACCGGTACCGAGTCAATGTGCGGGGTACAGGTTAGTCGAGGTAATTTGTACATCTAGGTAGGGGTAAAGTGACTATACATAGATAATAGACAGTGGGTAGCAGCAGTGTAAAAACAGTCCAGGTGGCCATTTGATTCATTGTTCAGGAGTCTTATTGCTTGGGGGTAGAAGCTGTTAAGGAACCTTTTGGTCCTAGACTTGGCGCTCCGGTAGCACTTGCCGTGCGGTAGCAGAGAGAACAGTCTATAACTAGGTTGGCTGGAGTCTTTGACAATTTTTTGGGCTTTCCTCTGACACCGCCTAGTATATAGGTCCTGGATGGCAGGAAGCTTGGCCCCAGTGATGTACTGGGCCATACGCACTACTCTCTGAAACGCCTTACGGTCAGATGCCGAGCCGTTGCCATACCAGGCGGTGATGCAACCGGTCAGGATGCTCTCGATGGTGCAGCTGTAGAACTTTTTGAGGATCTGGGGAGCCATGCCAAATCTTTTCAGTCTCCTGAGGGGGAAAAGGTGTTGTCGTGCCCTCTTCACGACTGTCTTGGTGTGTTTGGACCATGATAGTTCGTTGGTGATGTGGACACCAAGGAACTTGAAACTCTCGACCCGCTCCACTACAGCCCTGTCGATGTTAATGGTAATGGGGGCCTGTTCGGCCTGCCTTTTCCTGTAGTTCACGATCAGCTCCTTTGTCTTGCTGACGTTGAGGGAGAGGTTGTTATCCTGGCACCACACGGCCAGGTCTTGGACCTCCTCCCTATAGGCTTTCTCATCGTTGTCGGTGATCAGGCCTACCACTGTTGTGTCGTCAGCAAACTTAATGACGGTGTTGGAGTCGTGTTTGGCCACGGAGTTGTAGGTGAACAGGGAGTACAGGAGGGGACTAAGAACACACCCCTGAGGGGCCCCAGTGTTGAGGATCAGCGTGGCAGATGTGTTGTTGCCTACTCTTACCACCTGGGGGCGGCTCGTCAGGAAGTTCAGGATCCAGTTGCAGAGGGAAGTGTTAAGTCCCAGGTTCCTTAGCTTAGTGATGAGCTTTGTGGGCACTATGGTGTTGAACGCTGAGCTATAGTCAATGAACAGCATTTTCACATAGGTGTTCCTTTTGTCCAGATGGGAAAGGGCAGTGTGGAGTGCGATTGAGATTGCGTCATCTGTGGATCTGTTGGGGCGGTATGCGAATTGGAGTGGGCCTAGGGTATCCGGGATGATGCTGTTGATGTGAGCCATGACCAGCCTTTCAAAGCACTTCATGGCTACCGACATGAGTGCTACGGGGCGGTAATCATTTAGGCAGGTTACCATCGCTTCCTTGGGCACAGGGACTATGGTGGTCTGCTTGAAACATGTATTTACAGACTCGGTCAGGGAGAGGTTGAAAATGTCAGTGAAGACACTTGCCAGTTGGTCCACGCATGCTTTGAGTACAAGTCCTGGTAATCCGTCTGGCCCCGCGGCCTTGTGAATGTTGACCTGTTTAAAGGTCTTGCTCACATCGGCTACCGAGAGCGTTATCACACAGTCATCCGGAACAGCTGGTGCTCTCATGCATGCTTCAGTGTTGCTTGCCTCGAAGTGAGCATAAAAAGACATTTCGCTTGTCTGGTAGGCTCGCGTCACTGGGCAGCTCGCGGCTGGGTTTCCCTTTGTAGTCTGTATTAGTTTTCATGATCTGCCACATCCGACGAGAGTCAGAGCCTGTGTGGTAGGATTAAATCTTAATCCTGTATTGAAGCTTTGCCTGTTTGATGGTTCATCTGAGGGCATAGCAGGATTTCTTATATGCGTCCGGATTAGTGTCCCGCTCCTTGAAAGCGGCAGCTCTAGCCTTTAGCTCGATGCGGATGTTGCCTGTAGTCCATGGCTTCTGGTTGGGATATGTACGTACGTTCACTGTGAGGACATCGTCGTCGATGCTCTTATTGATTAAGCCGGTGACTGAGGTGGTATACTCCTCAATGCCATTGGATGAATCCCGGAACATATTCCAGTCTGTGCTAGCAAAACAGTCCTGTAGCATAGCATCCGCGTCATCTGACCACTTCCGTATTGAGCGAGTCACTGGTACTTCCTGCTTTAGTTTTTGCTTGTAAGCAGGAATTAGGAGGATATAATTATGGTCAGATTTGCCTAATGGAGGGTGAGGGAGAGCTTTGTATGTGTCTCTGTGTGTGGAGTAAAGGTGGTCTAGAGTTTATTTTCCCTCTGGTTGCACATGTGACATGCTGGTAGAAATTAGGTAAAACTGATGCCTGCATTAAAGTCCCCCGGCCACTAGGAGCACCGTTTCTGGATGAGCATTTTCTTGTTTGCTTATGGCCTTATAGAGCTCGTTGAGTGCGGTCTTAGTGTCAGCATCGGTTTGTGGTGGTAAATAGACAGCTACAAAAAATATAGATGAGAACTCTCTTGGTAGATAGTGTGGTCTACAGCTTATCATGAGATACTCTACCTCAGGCGAGCAAAACCTCGAGACTTCTTTAATATTAGACACCAGCAGTTATTGACAAATAGACAGACACCCCCGCCCCTCGTCTTACCAGACGTAGCTGCTCTGTCCTGCCGATGCACGGAAAACCCAGCCAACTCTATATTATATGTGTCGTTGTTCAGCCACGTCTCGGTGAAACATAAGATATTACAGTTTTTAATGTACCGTTGGTAGGATAGTCTTGATCGTAGATCATCCATTTGGTTTTCCAATGCATGCACGTTGGCCAATAGAATAGATGGTAGTGGAAGTTTAGTCCCTCAGAAGGCAGCCCGACCTCCGACCCCTTTTTCTCAGTCTTTTCTTCATGCAAATTACGGGGATTTGGGCCCGTTCCCGAGAAAGCAGTAAATCATCAGCGTCGGAATCGTTAAAGAAAA
>NW_028156448.1:0-47500 GCF_964263955.1 Coregonus lavaretus
AGGCTCCGTTCTCTAATAGGTCCTCTTCGAATGGGAGCAGGCTCCGTTCTCTAATAGGTCCTCTTCGAATGGGAGCAGGCTCCGTTCTCTAATAGGTCCTCTTCGAATGGGAGCAGGCTCCGTTCTCTAATAGGTCCGGTCGGAGCCGACGCGGGATATGGCTTGAACACGTACCTCAAGCCAGGGATGCAATATTCCAATGCACTCCGAATTCGCCCAGTATCCAAACTGCCAAATCAAGGATCTTGAAATACTGCAGTTTTTGTCCTCATGCTAGCTAGCTTAGCCACAGCAGCATGGACTGGCACATCGCATTGAACAACAAAGGAGCTGATTGGCTGACTATCCTCTTGTCCAACGTCACATCATGGCTGCTGTGCATGACGATGAAAACGGCAGTCTGGATACTGGGAGCTTGTTGATTTGGCAGACTGGGAGCTTGTTGATTTGGCAGTCTGGATACTGGGAGCTTGTTGATTTGGCAGTCTGGATACTGGGAGCTTGTTGATTTGGCAGTCTGGATACTGGGAGCTTGTTGATTTGGCAGTCTGGATACTGGGAGCTTGTTGATTTGGCAGTCTGGATACTGGGAGCTTGTTGATTTGGCAGTCTGGATACTGGGAGCTTGTTGATTTGGCAGTCTGGATACTGGGAGCTTGTTGATTTGGCAGTCTGGATACTGGGAGCTTGTTGATTTGGCAGTCTGGATACTGGGAGCTTGTTGATTTGGCAGTCTGGATACTGGGAGCTTGTTGATTTGGCAGTCTGGATACTGGGAGCTTGTTGATTTGGCAGTCTGGATACTGGGAGCTTGTTGATTTGGCAGTCTGGATACGGGGAGCTTGTTGATTTGGCAGACTGGGAGCTTGTTGATTTGGCAGTCTGGATACTGGGAGCTTGTTGATTTGGCAGTCTGGATACTGGGAGCTTGTTGATTTGGCAGTCTGGATACGGGGAGCTTGTTGATTTGGCAGACTGGGAGCTTGTTGATTTGGCAGTCTGGATACTGGGAGCTTGTTGATTTGGCAGTCTGGATACTGGGAGCTTGTTGATTTGGCAGTCTGGATACTGGGAGCTTGTTGATTTGGCAGTCTGGATACTGGGAGCTTGTTGATTTGGCAGTCTGGATACTGGGAGCTTGTTGATTTGGCAGTCTGGATACGGGGAGCTTGTTGATTTGGCAGACTGGGAGCTTGTTGATTTGGCAGTTTGGATACTGGGAGCTTGTTGATTTGGCAGTCTGGATACTGGGAGCTTGTTGATTTGGCAGTCTGGATACTGGGAGCTTGTTGATTTGGCAGTCTGGATACTGGGAGCTTGTTGATTTGGCAGTCTGGATACGGGGAGCTTGTTGATTTGGCAGACTGGGAGCTTGTTGATTTGGCAGTCTGGATACTGGGAGCTTGTTGATTTGGCAGTCTGGATACTGGGAGCTTGTTGATTTGGCAGTCTGGATACTGGGAGCTTGTTGATTTGGCAGTCTGGATACTGGGAGCTTGTTGATTTGGCAGTCTGGATACTGGGAGCTTGTTGATTTGGCAGTCTGGATACTGGGAGCTTGTTGATTTGGCAGTCTGGATACTGGGAGCTTGTTGATTTGGCAGTCTGGATACGGGGAGCTTGTTGATTTGGCAGACTGGGAGCTTGTTGATTTGGCAGTTTGGATACTGGGAGCTTGTTGATTTGGCAGTCTGGATACTGGGAGCTTGTTGATTTGGCAGTCTGGATACTGGGAGCTTGTTGATTTGGCAGTCTGGATACTGGGAGCTTGTTGATTTGGCAGTCTGGATACGGGGAGCTTGTTGATTTGGCAGACTGGGAGCTTGTTGATTTGGCAGTCTGGATACTGGGAGCTTGTTGATTTGGCAGTCTGGATACTGGGAGCTTGTTGATTTGGCAGTCTGGATACGGGGAGCTTGTTGATTTGGCAGACTGGGAGCTTGTTGATTTGGCAGTCTGGATACTGGGAGCTTGTTGATTTGGCAGTCTGGATACTGGGAGCTTGTTGATTTGGCAGTCTGGATACGGGGCGAATTCGGAGTACATTGGAATATTGCATCCCTGGATTGAGGTACGTGCTCAAGCCATATCCTGCACCAGTTCCGAGCTGCCCTATTTGAGAACTGAGCCCGCTTCCGACTCAAAGAGAAATGAACATGGAGTTGGGGTCTCTGGCTAGTGAGAAGGGGGTAGGGAGAGTGAGGGGGGATATGGGGGTATGGAGAGTGAGGGGGGGATATGGGGGTATGGAGAGTGAGGGGGGGATATGGGGGTAGGGAGAGTGAGGGGGGGATATGGGGGTAGGGAGAGTGAGGGGGGGATATGGGGGTAGGGAGAGTGAGGGGGGATTTGGGGGTAGGGAGAGTGAGGGGGGGATATGGGGGTAGGGAGAGTGAGGGGGGGATATGGGGGTAGGGAGAGTGAGGGGGGGATATGGGGGTATGGAGAGTGAGGGGGGGATATGGGGGTATGGAGAGTGAGGGGGGGATATGGGGGTAGGGAGAGTGAGGGGGGGATATGGGGGTATGGAGAGTGGGGGGGGGATATGGGGGTAGGGAGAGTGAGGGGGGATATATGGGGGTAGGGAGAGTGAGGGGGGATATATGGGGGTAGGGAGAGTGAGGGGGGGATATGGGGGTAGGGAGAGTGAGGGGGGGATATATGGGGGTAGGGAGAGTGAGGGGGGGGATATATGGGGGTAGGGAGAGCTAAAGAGTGTTTGAGGAGGGGGTGAAGAAAGGGGTGATTAACCCTCCTAGTCAGGCATTGAAGCTTCTGGGCACAGATATGAGATCAGTTTACCCAGTCTACCAGTGTTGTAACCATCCTGTCAGGCTGTGGTATGGGGTCAGTTTACCCAGTCTACCAGTGTTGTAACCATCCTGTCAGGCTGTGGTATGGGGTCAGTTTACCCAGTCTACCAGTGTTGTAACCATCCTGTCAGGCTGTGGTATGGGGTCAGTTTACCCAGTCTACCAGTGTTGTAACCATCCTGTCAGGCTGTGGTATGGGGTCAGTTTACCCAGTCTACCAGTGTTGTAACCATCCTGTCAGGCTGTGGTATGGGGTCAGTTTACCCAGTCTACCAGTGTTGTAACCATCCTGTCAGGCTGTGGTATGGGGTCAGTTTACCCAGTCTACCAGTGTTGTAACCATCCTGTCAGGCTGTGGTATGGGGTCAGTTTACCCAGTCTACCAGTGTTGTAACCATCCTGTCAGGCTGTGGTATGGGGTCAGTTTACCCAGTCTACCAGTGTTGTAACCATCCTGTCAGGCTGTGGTATGGGGTCAGTTTACCCAGTCTACCAGTGTTGTAACCATCCTGTCAGGCTGTGGTATGGGGTCAGTTTACCCAGTCTACCAGTGCTGTAACCATCCTGTCAGGCTGTGGCACCCTATCCCCTATTTAGTGCACTCTGTTGACCAGGGCCCTAATAGGGGTGTGGGACGCACAATCTGACTCATGGCCTCTCCTCACAGGTGGCGGCTGAAGGAGACCAGAGAGGGCAGCAGTGAGTCATCCTCCCTCTTCTTCTCTCCCTCCCAGAGAGGGCAGCAGTGAGTCATCCTCCCTCTTCTTCTCTCCCTCCCAGAGAGGGCAGCAGTGAGTCATCCTCCCTCTTCTTCTCTCCCTCCCAGAGAGAGCAGCAGTGAGACGCCTGTGAGGAGAGGCCATGAGTCATCCTCCCTCTTCTTCTCTCCCTCCCAGAGAGGGCAGCAGTGAGACGCCTGTGAGGAGAGGCCATGAGTCATCCTCCCTCTTCTTCTCTCCCTCCCAGAGAGCAGCTGTAGACCTGTCTGTCTCTCTAAGCCTGTACAGGAGTGTTTTCTAATAAACTGTCAACAAATGCCTATCAGTTTGGTGTGGTGATTGATTAAAAAACCTTATTGGCATTTCTACAAACATTACATACAAACCTTAAATGAACACGCATTACATTATTCAAATATGTACACTCCGGGATGGAACTTATGGATTTTGGCTAGCGGGGCTTCTAGACCGCAATTCCTACTAGCCTGTGTCCAAAACCGGTGCCGAGGGATATTTGAGAAGACAGAAAATGTCTACTAGCCCGGTCTGGAGAAGGCCAGGCCCGGGACACTATGCAGAGCACACACACAGAGCCTTCTGGAGAAGGCCCGGCCCGGGATATCTTAAATTCCACCCCTGTATACACTATGCAGAGCACACACAGAGCTTTCTGCAAACATGTATTCAGAAACGGATCTACTGTAGAAGTAGTAAGGTACTATTGTTTTACGTCAGATAGCGTGATTATTTTATTTTTTAAGGGGGTAGATCAGATTTAATATTGCAGATATAGTGCATTTGGAAAGTATTCAGACCCCTTTACCTTTTCCACATTTTGTTACGTTACAGCCTTATTCTAAAATGGATTAAATAAAAATCTTCAATCTACACACAATACCCCATAATGACAAAGCAAAAACAGGTTTCGATAAATGTTTGCTAATTTATGAAATATCACATTTACACAAGTATTCAGACCCTTCACTCAGTACTTTTGTAGTGGAATTTTATTGTCTCTTAATGCTTTTTCAGTGTCTCACTTATTCTACATGTTTGGCCTGTTGCGTACTTAGAAATGCGCCTTTTGTAGAGGTCGGCTCAGCGGGAGTGAAAATATTGGCTGAACACCCACACTGTGATTGCCAGGTGTTTTCCTCCTCTGCAGCCGGTCTCTGGGAGCAAACGCATTGCTGAGAAAGGATGCACTTGGCTATCTTTGTGTAACCCGTAGCGATAGTAGAAATACGCTGAGTGGGAAATACAGTGCCCTCCACTATTATTGGCACCCTTGTTTAAGATGTGGTCGAGGACTTCCAAAAATTCTCCTTTTTTTTTAAACAACATAGAACCCAAATGCAAAAAAATAGAAAAATCTAACCTTTTATTTAAGTACATTACTTTGGTGGTAAAAAAAAAAAATCACACATTTAGAAAAAAAATAACTTGAAATCATGTGTCCCACAATTATTGGCACCCCTAACAATTCCGCTGAAAATGTTAATTGATTTTTTAAAAAATATATTTTTCTGTAGTTGCTAAAGTTGGTCAGGGTATCTAGGAACTTTTAATTAGTAATTCATGACCTCCTGTTTCCCCGGGGTATAAATATGACGTGACACAGAGGCCTAATTCTCTTACCCATTTGTCAACATGGCAAAGACAAGAGAACACACCATTCAAGTAAGGCAGATTTGTGTCGACCTTCATAAGTCAGGCAATGGCTACAAGAAAATAGCCACTCGCCTTAACTTGCCCGTATCTACAGTCAGAGGAATCATTAAGAAGTTTAAAACAACTGGAACAGTGACAAACAAGGCTGGAAGAGGTCCCAAGTTTATCTTGCCACAACGCACAGTGAGGAGGATGGTAAGAGAAGTAAAAAAAAGTCCTAAGCTCACTGTCACAGAATTGCATCAAAGAGTGGCATCTTGGGGTCACAAAGTCTCCAAAACAACCATCAGACGCTCTCTACATGCCAACAAGCTGTTTGGGAGGCATGCAAGGAAAAAGCCTTTTCTCACTAACACTCACAAACGTAAACGTCTGGAGTTTGCTAAGCGGCACTGGGACTTCAACTGGGATCGTGTGCTTTGGTCAGATGAGACTAAGATTGAGCTTTTTGGCAACAAACACTCTAAGTGGGTCTGGCGTAAAACAAAATATGAGTATGCCGAAAAGCACCTCATGCCCACCGTGAAGTATGGTGGAGGATCTGTGATGCTGTGGGCCTGTTTCTCTTCCAAAGGCCCTGGGAACCTTGTTAGGGTGCATGGCATTATGAACGCTTTGAACTACCAGGACATTTTAAATAAAAACCTGATGGCCTCTGCCAGAAAGCTGAAGATGGGTCGTCATTGGGTCTTTCAGCAGGATAATGATCCAAAACATGTGGCAAAATCTACACAAATGGTTCAGCAGTCACAAACTCAAGGTCCTCCCATGGCCATCTCAGTCCCCAGACCTCAACCCAATCGAAAACCTGTGGGGCGAGCTAAAGAGGAGAGTGCATAAGAGAGGACCCAGGACACTGGATGATCTAGAAAGATTGTGCAAAGAAGAACGGTCAAAGATCCCTCTCTCTGTGTTCTCCAATCTTGTGAAATGTTATAGGAGGAGATTAAGTGCTGTCTTGTTGGCAAAAGGGGGTTGTACAAAGTATTAACATCAGGGGTGCCAATAATTGTGGGACACATGATTTCAAGTTTATTTTTCTAAATGTGTGATTTTTTTTTTTACACCAAAGTAATGTACTTAAATAAAAGGTTGGATTTTTCTCTTTTTTTGCATTTGGGTTCTATGTTGTTTAAAAAAAAAGAATAATTTTTGGAAGTCCTCGACCACATCTTAAACAGGGGTGCCAATAATTGTGGAGGGCACTGTACCTCATCAGAGCTTCTGACTAAACTCCACATGAAGTGCTGTTTGTCTGTAATCTCTCCACTGGCGTGAATAAACAAATTCATTTCGGCTTGACTTTGGGGTCCTTAGTGGTTATCTCCACGACACTGTGTTGAAGCACCTTGGGCAGTGATTACAGCCTTGAGTCTTCTTGGGTATGACACTACAAGCTTGCCGCACCTGTATTTGGGTTTCTCCCATTCTTCTCAAGCTCTGTCAGGTTGGATGGGGAGCGTCGCTGCACAGCTATTTTCAGGTCTCTCCAGAGATGTTCGATCGGGTTCAAGTCCGGGCTCTGGCTGGGCCACTCAAGGACATTCAGAGACTTGTCCCAAAGCCACTCCTGTGTGCTTAGGGTCGTTGTCCTGTTGGAAGGTGAACCTTCGCCCCAGTCTGAGGTCCTGAGCGCTCTGGAGAAGGTTTTCATCAAGGATCTCTCTGTACTTTGCTCTGTTAATCTTTGCTTTCAAACTTTCTAAGTTCTTGACACTTTCCGTATTGACTGACCTTCATGTCTTAACGTAACTGTTGTTTCTCTTTGCTTATTTGATCTGTTCTTGCCATAATATGGACTTGGTCTTTTACCAAATAGGGCTATCTTCTGTATACCCCTGTCATCAAGGCAAAGGGTGGCTACTTTGAAGAATCTCAAATATTAAATATATTTTGATTTGTTTAACACTTTTTTGGTTACTACATGATTCCATATGTGTTATTTCATAGTTTTGATATCTTAACTCTTATTCTACAATGTAAAAAACAAAGAAAAACCCTTGAATGAGTAGGTGTGTCCAAACATTTGACTGATACTGTATTTATATGTAAAGACAAGATTAAATCAAGAATAGTCTAATAGTGACAATATTAGCCTATCACTTGTGAATTATACACTGCTCAAAAAAATTAAGGGAACACTTAAACAACACAATGTAACTCCAAGTCAATCACACTTCTGTGAAATCAAACTGTCCACTTAGGAAGCAACACTGATTGACAATAAATGTCACATGCTGTTGTGCAAATGGAATAGACAACAGGTGGAAATTATAGGCAATTAGCAAGACACCCCCAATAAAGGACTGGTTTTGCAGGTGGTGACCACAGACCACTTCTCAGTTCCTATGCTTCCTGGCTGATGTTTTGGTCACTTTTGAATGCTGGCGGTGCTTTCACTCTAGTGGTAGCATGAGACGGAGTCTACAACCCACACAAGTGGCTCAGGTAGTGCAGCTCATCCAGGATGGCACATCAATGCGAGCTGTGGCAAGAAGGTTTGCTGTGTCTGTCAGCGTAGTGTCCAGAGCATGGAGGCACTACCAGGAGACAGGCCAGTACATCAGGAGACGTGGAGGAGGCCGTAGGAGGGCAACAACCCAGCAGCAGGACTGCTACCTCCGCCTTTGTGCAAGGAGGAGCAGGAGGAGCACTGCCAGAGCCCTGCAAAATGACCTCCAGCAGGCCACAAATGTGCATGTGTCTGCTCAAACGGTCAGAAACAGACTCCATGAGGGTGGTATGAGGGCCCGACGTCCACAGGTGAGGGTTGTGCTTACAGCCCAACACCGTGCAGGACGTTTGGCATTTGCCAGAGAACACCAAGATTGGCAAATTTGCCACTGGCGCCCTGTGCTCTTCACAGATGAAAGCAGGTTCACACTGAGCACATGTGACAGACGTGACAGAGTCTGGAGACGCCGTGGAGAACGTTCTGCTGCCTGCAACATCCTCCAGCATGACCGGTTTGGCGGTGGGTCAGTCATGGTGTGGGGTGGCATTTCTTTGGGGGGCCGCACAGCCCTCCATGTGCTCGCCAGAGGTAGCCTGACTGCCATTAGGTACCGAGATGAGATCCTCAGACCCCTTGTGAGACCATATGCTGGTGCGGTTGGCCCTGGGTTCCTCCTAATGCAAGACAATGCTAGACCTCATGTGGCTGGAGTGTGTCAGCAGTTCCTGCAAGAGGAAGGCATTGATGCTATGGACCGCCCGTTCCCCAGACCTGAATCCAATTGAGCACATCTGGGACATCATGTCTCGCTCCATCCACCAACGCCACGTTGCACCACAGACTGTCCAGGAGTTGGTGGATGCTTTAGTCCAGGTCTGGGAGGAGATCCCTCAGGAGACCATCCGCCACCTCATCAGGAGCATGCCCAGGCATTGTAGGGAGGTCATACAGGCACGTGGAGGCCACACACACGACTGAGCCTCATTTTGACTTGTTTTAAGGACATTACATCAAAGTTGGATCAGCCTGTAGTGTGGTTTTCCACTTTAATTTTGAGGGTGACTCCAAATCCAGACCTCCATGGGTTGATGGAACAGCGCCGGAAGAAGATGGCTGCCGTCTTACAGCCCTCTAACCAATTGTACTATTATGTGTGTTTTTCCGCGTTATTTGTAATTTATTTTGTACATAATGTTTATGCCATCGTCTCTTATAACCAAAGAGAGCTTCTGGATATCAGGACAGCGATTACTCACCTCGCGTTGGACGAACACTTTTTCTTCAACGAGGCGTTCGCGAAGGATATCCTACAGACACCCGACAAGGCCCAGATCCCCGTCATTCGCGTGAGGAAGAGACGGAGATTTCGTGGACGTAGGTCGGGGTGCCTTGTAAGGATCCGACGGCGAACGAGTAAACTGCCTCTCCCATCAATCCTATTAGCCAACGTTCAAGCTTTGGAGAATAAAATGGACGATTTAAGATTACGGTTATCCTACCAACGGGACATTAAAAACTGTAATATCTTATGTTTCACGGAGTCGTGGCTGAATGACAACAATGACAACATTCAGCTAGCAGGCTATACGCTACATCGGCAGGACAGAACGGCAGACTCGGGTAAGACGAGGGGTGGCGGTCTCTGTATTTTTGTAAACAACAGCTGGTGCACAAAATCAAATACTAAGGAAGTCTCAAGGTTTTGCTCGCCTGAGGTAGAGTATCTTATGATAAGCTGTAGACCACACTATTTACCAAGAGAGTTTTCATCTATACTTTTCATAGCTGTCTATTTACCACCACAAACCAATGCTGGCATTAAGATTGCACTGAATGAGTTGTACAAGGCCATTAATCAACAGGAAAACGCTCATCCAGATGCAGCGCTCCTAGTAGCAGGGGACTTTAATGCAGGGAAACTTAAATCCGTTCTACCTCATTTCTACCAGCATGTTAAATGTGCAACCAGAGGGGAAAAAACTCTAGACCACCTTTACTCCACACACAGAGACGCATACAAAGCTCTCCCTCGCCCTCCATTTGGCAAATCTGACCATAACTCTATCCTCCTGATTCCTGCTTATAAGCAAAAACTGAAGCAGGAAGCACCAGTGATTCGGCTAATAAAAAAGTGGTCAGATGACGCAGATGCTAAGCTACAGGACTGTTTTGCTAGCACAGACTGGAACATGTTCCGGGATTCTTCAGACAGCATTGAGGAGTACACCACATCAGTCACTGGCTTCATCAATAAGTGCATCGATGATGTCGTCCCCACAGTGACCGTACGTACATACCCCAACCAGAAGCCATGGATTACAGGAAACATCCGCACTGAGCTAAAGGGTAGAGCTGCCGCTTTCAAGGAACGGGACTCTAACCCGGACGCTTATAAGAAATCCCGCTATGACCTCCGACGAACCATCAAACAGGCAAAGAGTCAATACAGGTCTAAGATTGAATCATACTACACTGGCTCTGACGCTCGTCGGATGTGGCAGGGCTTGAAAACTATTACAGACTACAAAGGGAAGCACAGCCGCGAGCTGCCCAGTGACACAAGCCTACCAGACGAGCTAAACCACTTCTATGCTCGCTTCGAGGCAAGCAACACTGAAGCATGCATAAGAGCACCAGCTGTTCCGGACGACTATGTGATCACGCTCTCCGTAGCCGATGTGAGTAAGACTTTTAAGCAGGTCAACATTCACAAGGCCGCAGGGCCAGACGGATTACCAGGACGTGTACTCCGAGCATGTGCTGACCAACTGGCAAGTGTCTTCACTGACATTTTCAACATGTCCCTGACTGAGTCTGTAATACCAACATGTTTCAAGCAGACCACCATAGTCCCCGTGCCCAAGAACGCTAAGATAACCTGCCTAAATGACTACCGACCCGTGGCACTGACGTCTGTAGCCATGAAGTGCTTTGAAAGACTGGTCATGGCTCACATCAACAGCATAATCCCAGAAACCCTAGACCCACTCCAATTTGCATACCGCCCCAACAGATCCACAGATGATGCAATCTCTATCGCACTCCACACTGCCCTTTCCCACCTGGACAAGAGGAACACCTACGTGAGAATGCTATTCATTGACTACAGCTCAGCATTCAACACCATAGTGCCCTCAAAGCTCATCACTAAGCTAAGGATCCTGGGAATAAACACCTCCCTCTGCAACTGGATCCTGGACTTCCTGACGGGCCGCCCCCAGGTGGTAAGGGTAGGTAACAACACATCTGCCACACTGATCCTCAACACGGGGGCCCCTCAGGGGTGCGTGCTCAGTCCCCTCCTGTACTCTCTGTTCACCCATGACTGCATGGCCAGGCACGACTCCAACACCATCATTAAGTTTGCCGACGACACAACAGTGGTAGGCCTGATCACCGACAACGATGAGACAGCCTATAGGGAGGAGGTCAGAGATCTGGCCGTGTGGTGCCAGGACAACAACCTCTCCCTCAACGTGACCAAGACAAAGGAGATGATTGTGGACTACAGGAAAAAAAAGAGGACTGAGCACGCCCCCATTCTCATCGACGGGGCTGTAGTGGAACAGGTTGAGAGCTTCAAGTTCCTTGGTGTCCACATCACCAACGAACTATCATGGTCCAAACACACCAAGACAGTCGTGAAGAGGGCACGACAAAGCCTATTCCCCCTCAGGAGACTAAAAAGATTTGGCATGGGTCCTCAGATCCTCAAAAAATTCTACAGCTGCACCATCGAGAGCATCCTGACTGGTTGCATCACCGCCTGGTATGGCAACTGCTTGGCCTCTGACCGCAAGGCACTACAGAGGGTAGTGCGTACGGCCCAGTACATCACTGGGGCAAAGCTCCCTGCCATCCAGGACCTCTATACCAGGCGGTGTCAGAGGAAGGCCCTCAAAATTGTCAAAGACTCCAGTCACCCTAGTCATAGACTGTTCTCTCTGCTACCGCACGGCAAGCGGTACCGGAGTGCCAAGTCTAGGTCCAAAAGACTTCTCAACAGCTTCTACCCCCAAGCCATAAGACTCCTGAACAGCTAATCATGGCTACCCGGACTATTTGCACTGCCCCCCCACCCCATCCTTTTTACGCTGCTGCTACTCTGTTAAGTATTTATGCATAGTCACTTTAACTCTACCCACATGTACATATTACCTCAACTACCTCAACTAGCCGGTGCCCCCGCACATTGACTATGCAACGGTACCCCCCTGTATATATAGCCTCCCTACTGTCACTTTATTCTATTGTATATATAGCCTCCCTACTGTCACTTTATTTTTTACTTCTGCTCTTTTTTTCTCAACACTTTTTTGTTGTTGTTTTATTCTTACTTTTTTGTTTAAAATAAATGCACTGTTGGTTAAGGGCTGTAAGTAAGCATTTCACTGTAATGTCTGCACCTGTTGTATTCGGCGCATGTGACCAATAAAATTTGATTTGATTTGATTTGATTTGATTTGATTTGATTTGATACATTTGATTTCCATTGATAATTTTTGTGTGATTTTGTTGTCAGCACATTCAACTATGTAAAGAAAAAAGTATTTAATAAGATTATTTCATTAATTCAGATCTAGGATGTTTTATTTTAGTGTTCCCTTTATTTTTTTGAGCAGTGTATATGGATGATGTCACGATCGTCTATGAAGTAGGACCAAAGCGCAGCGTTGGTAGCGAACATATTGACTTTAATGCAATACACGAGAATACAAAACAAAACACGATCATGAAGTCCTCAGTGACAACGACTGAACATAGAACAAAAACCCACAACCCCAAGGTGAACAATGACAGTATAAATATGGCTCCCAATCAGAGATAACGAGCCGACAGCTGACACTCGTTACCACTGATTGGGAGTCACTGACCAAACAATGAAACAACCAATAACAACCCAACTAATCCCCAAACACAACAAAAATGAACACACCCTGGCTCAATAATACAAAGTCCCGGAGCCAGAGCGTGACAGTACCCCCCCCCCTAAAGGCGCGGACTGCGACCGCGCCTCAAAGGACCCAAATAGGGGAGGGCTGGGTGGGTGTTGCTCCTCGGAGGCGGCTCCGGCTCTGGCTCCGGGCTTGACCACCTTCCTACATCCATCCCCCCGTAATGGCCCCGGTCCGATCCCACCCAGCTGGCTGGATCCGGACTGATGACGCGCACCCCTAGCTTGGCGCGTGAGGCAGGGACGGACCGGACCTGGCTGACGATACGCATCCTCGGCTTGGTGCGTGGAGCCGGAACGGACCTCCTCAGGCTGACGACTCGCCTCCCTGGCTTGGTGCGCGTAGCAGGAATAGGCTGAACCAGGTTGACGACTCGCCCCCTTGGTTTGGTGCGAGTAGCCGGAACGAGCTGACCCAGGTTGACGACTCGCACCCTTAGCCTGGTGCGAGTGGCAGGAACAGTCCGGGTTGGGCCGGCGACGCACACCGTAGTTTTGATGCGTGGAGCAGGAACCGGCCGGGCTGGGCTGGCGACGCACCCCTTTGGCTTGGTGCGTAGAGCAGGGACAGGCCGGGCTGGGCTGGCGACGCGCACCATTGGCTTGGTGCGGGGAGCAGGGACGGGTCGAGCTGGCCTAGCGACGCACACCGTTGGCTTGGTGTGGGGAGCAGGCACGGGCCGAACAGGGCCGACGAAACGCACCACAGACTTGGTGCAGGGAGCAGGAACAGACCGAGTCGGGCTGGCGGCGCGCACCACAGGCTCCATGCGAGGAACAGGAACAGACAGGACCGCACTGAGGACACACACCCCTGGCCCTACACGGGGATCAGGAACGGGCCGGACCGGACTGGTAACACACCCCAGTACCCTTCGCCGTGCCTCCACACCTTCCTTCCCCTTCGTGACCAGTGGCCCCCTTAACTTGGCGGCCTTTTCTGCCAACCTACTGCACTCCTCTAACCCGTACTCCTGCTGCCCCGACGTCGTGAGCCCCCCCCTAAAAATTTTCTGGGGGTCTCTCCTCTCGGTGGACCAGGCCTCTATAGTCCTCTCCCAACCTTCGCTCTTCTCTCTCCACCACTCGTCATCCAACTCCTGGAAACGCTGCTTGGTCTCGTTGTGGTGGGTTTTTCTGTCACGATCGTCTATGAAGTAGGACCAAAGCGCAGCGTTGGTAGCGAACATATTGACTTTAATGCAATACACGAGAATACAAAACAAAACACGATCATGAAGTCCTCAGTGACAACGACTGAACATAGAACAAAAACCCACAACCCCAAGGTGAACAATGACAGTATAAATATGGCTCCCAATCAGAGATAACGAGCCGACAGCTGACACTCGTTACCACTGATTGGGAGTCACTGGACCAAACAATGAAACCACCAATAACTTGTGGTCCTCTGTAGCTCAATTGGTAGAGCATGGCGCTTGTAACGCCAAGGTAGTGGGTTCGATCCCCGGGACCACCCATACGTAAAAATGTATGCGCACATGACTGTAAGTCGCTTTGGATAAAAGCGTCTGCTAAATGGCATATTATTTATTATTATAATAACAACCCAACTAATCCCCAAACACAACAAAAATGAACACACCCTGGCTCAATAATACAAAGTCCCGGAGCCAGAGCGTGACAGATGAGCAATGTCATTATCAGAGTGGCATAGGTTAAGATGCAATAGATAGTATAGAATACAGTTTATACATATGAGTTGGTTAATGCAATATATGTAAACATTATTAAAGTGTCATTATTAAAGTGACTAGTGTTCCATTTATTAAAGTGGCCAGTGATTTTCAAGTCTGTATGTAGGCAGCAGCCTCTCTGTGCTAGTGATGGCTGTTTTAACAGTGTGATGGCCTCGAGATAGAAGCTGTTTTTCATTCTCTCAGTCCCAGCTTTGATGCACCTGTACTGACCTCGCCTTCTGCATGATAGCGGGGTGAACAGGCAGTGGCCTTCCTGTGACATCGGGTGCTGTATGTGTCCTGGAGGGCAGGTAGTTTGCCCCCGGTGATGCGTTGGGCAGACTGCACCACCCTCTGGAGAGCCCTGTATATTATCATGCCCGACTGCACCACCCTCTGGAGAGCCCTGTATATTATCATGCCCGACCGCACCACCCTCTGGAGAGCCCTGTATATTATCATGCCCGACGGCACCACCCTCTGGAGAGCCCTGTATATTATCATGCCCGACGGCACCACCCTCTGGAGAGCCCTGTATATTATCATGCCCGACGGCACCACCCTCTGGAGAGCCCTGTATATTATCATGCCCGACCGCACCACCCTCTGGAGAGCCCTGTATATTATCATGCCCGACGGCACCACCCTCTGGAGAGCCCTGTATATTATCATGCCCGACCGCACCACCCTCTGGAGAGCCCTGTATATTATCATGCCCGACGGCACCACCCTCTGGAGAGCCCTGTATATTATCATGCCCGACGGCACCACCCTCTGGAGAGCCCTGTATATTATCATGCCCGACGGCACCACCCTCTGGAGAGCCCTGTATATTATCATGCCCGACCGCACCACCCTCTGGAGAGCCCTGTATATTATCATGCCCGACCGCTCCACCCTCTGGAGAGCCCTGTATATTATCATGCCCGACGGCACCACCCTCTGGAGAGCCCTGTATATTATCATGCCCGACGGCACCACCCTCTGGAGAGCCCTGTATATTATCATGCCCGACGGCACCACCCTCTGGAGAGCCCTGTATATTATCATGCCCGACTGCACCACCCTCTGGAGAGCCCTGTATATTATCATGCCCGACGGCACCACCCTCTGGAGAGCCCTGTATATTATCATGCCCGACGGCACCACCCTCTGGAGAGCCCTGTATATTATCATGCCCGACGGCACCACCCTCTGGAGAGCCCTGTATATTATCATGCCCGACTGCACCACCCTCTGGAGAGCCCTGTATATTATCATGCCCGACCGCACCACCCTCTGGAGAGCCCTGTATATTATCATGCCCGACGGCACCACCCTCTGGAGAGCCCTGTATATTATCATGCCCGACCGCACCACCCTCTGGAGAGCCCTGTATATTATCATGCCCGACGGCACCACCCTCTGGAGAGCCCTGTATATTATCATGCCCAGTCCTAATATTAAGCACATTGCTTCTCTTTACAACAGGAGTATAGCCTACCTGGCTGGCATGAAAATAAACCACGTGAAAGCGTCCTCCATTTGCTATTTAAGTGCATAGATGATGTATGTTTTACGCTGCCCCCGTTTCGAGACAGGTGCATGATAATGGTCCATTCTAAATCAAAATAAATTTCACACGTATATTATTTAGTTTATGTAAATACAAGTTTAAATCAAGAATAGTCTGATAGTGACAATATTAGCCTAAGGCACTGCATCTCAGTGCTTGAGGCGTCACTACAGACCCCCTGGTTCGATTCCAGGCTGTATCACAACCGGCCGTGATTGGGAGTCCCATAGGGCGGCGCACAATTGGCCCAGTGTCGTCCGGGTTTGGCCGGGGTAGGCCGTCATTGTAAATAAGAATTAGTACTTAACTGACTTGCCTGGATAAATAAAGGTAAAATAAAATAAAATCACTTGTGAATGATGCCCAGCTTGAGGCAAGAAACAAAGCCTTTTTTTGTGTGACTTTTTCACCTCATTTAGCCCTAGGCCTATCTTTTAATAAGGTTTGTATCACAACTAAAGTGGCCAAATAACTTCTTAAAATTAAGCACATTAATCCACTTTACAAGGGGTGTAGAGCCTAACTGGCATACAGTAAGCAGTGAATTTCAAGTTTGGGGAAGATCATTTTCACCATAAAAATGCACCTTTATAATAAAAGCATTACAGTGATGGGAAAAAAGTATTTGATCCCCTGCTGATTTTGTACGTTTGCCCACTGACAAAGAAATGATCAGTCTATAATTTTAATGGTAGGTTTATTTGAACAGTGAGAGACAGAATAACAACTAAAAAATCCAGAGAAACGCATGTCAAAAATGTTATGAATTGATTTGCATTTTAATGAGGGAAATAAGTATTTGACCCCCTCTCAATCAGAAAGATTTCTGGCTCCCAGGTGTCTTTTTATACAGGTAACGAGCTGAGATTAGGAGCACACTCTTAAAGGGAGTGCTCCTAATCTCAGCTTGTTACCTGTATAAAAGACACCTGTCCACAGAAGCAATCAAATCAATCAGATTCCAAATTCTCCACCATGGCCAAGACCAAAGAGCTCTCCAAGGATGTCAGGGACAAGATTGTAGACCTACACAAGGCTGGAATGGGCTACAAGACCATCGCCAAGCAGCTTGGTGAGAAGTTGACAACAATTGGTGCGATTATTCGCAAATGGAAGAAACACAAAATAACTGTCAATCTCCCTCGGCCTGGGCTCCATGCAAGATCTCACCTGAAAGCGTCCCAAAACACACGGCCAAGGCAACAAAGGAGTGGCTCAAGAAGAAGCACATTAAGGTCCTGGAGTGACCTAGCCAGTCTCCAGACCTCATGTAGCCAGGACTCCTCCACTGTGGGGCTCTATACCGCTCCCTCATGTAGCCAGGACCCCTCCACTGGCTCTATACCGCTCCCTCATGTAGCCAGGACCCCTCCACTGGCTCTATACCGCTCCCTCATGTAGCCAGGACCCCTCCACTGGCTCTATACCGCTCCCTCATGTAGCCAGGACTCCTCCACTGTGGGGCTCTATACCGCTCCCTCATGTA
This sequence comes from Coregonus lavaretus, assembly GCF_964263955.1. NCBI lineage: Eukaryota > Metazoa > Chordata > Actinopteri > Salmoniformes > Salmonidae > Coregonus > Coregonus lavaretus. The sequence continues at coordinate 17,354 of NW_028156448.1, forward strand.
GCCAGGACTCCTCCACTGTGGGGCTCTATACCGCTCCCTCATGTAGCCAGGACCCCTCCACTGTGGGGCTCTATACCGCTCCCTCATGTAGCCAGGACCCCTCCACTGTGGGGCTCTATACCGCTCCCTCATGTAGCCAGGACCCCTCCACTGTGGGGCTCTATACCGCTCCCTCATGTAGCCAGGACCCCTCCACTGGCTCTATACCGCTCCCTCATGTAGCCAGGACCCCTCCACTGTGGGGCTCTATACCGCTCCCTCATGTAGCCAGGACCCCTCCACTGGCTCTATACCGCTCCCTCATGTAGCCAGGACCCCTCCACTGGCTCTATACCGCTCCCTCATGTAGCCAGGACTCCTCCACTGGCTCTATACCGCTCCCTCATGTAGCCAGGACCCCTCCACTGGCTCTATACCGCTCCCTCATGTAGCCAGGACCCCTCCACTGTGGGGCTCTATACCGCTCCCTCATGTAGCCAGGACTCCTCCACTGTGGGGCTCTATACCGCTCCCTCATGTAGCCAGGACTCCTCCACTGTGGGGCTCTATACCGCTCCCTCATGTAGCCAGGACCCCTCCACTGGCTCTATACCGCTCCCTCATGTAGCCAGGACCCCTCCACTGGCTCTATACCGCTCCCTCATGTAGCCAGGACCCCTCCACTGTGGGGCTCTATACCGCTCCCTCATGTAGCCAGGACCCCTCCACTGTGGGGCTCTATACCGCTCCCTCATGTAGCCAGGACTCCTCCACTGTGGGGCTCTATACCGCTCCCTCATGTAGCCAGGACCCCTCCACTGGCTCTATACCGCTCCCTCATGTAGCCAGGACCCCTCCACTGTGGGGCTCTATACCGCTCCCTCATGTAGCCAGGACCCCTCCACTGTGGGGCTCTATACCGCTCCCTCATGTAGCCAGGACCCCTCCACTGTGGGGCTCTATACCGCTCCCTCATGTAGCCAGGACCCCTCCACTGGCTCTATACCGCTCCCTCATGTAGCCAGGACTCCTCCACTGTGGGGCTCTATACCGCTCCCTCATGTAGCCAGGACCCCTCCACTGGCTCTATACCGCTCCCTCATGTAGCCAGGACCCCTCCACTGGCTCTATACCGCTCCCTCATGTAGCCAGGACCCCTCCACTGGCTCTATACCGCTCCCTCATGTAGCCAGGACCCCTCCACTGGCTCTATACCGCTCCCTCATGTAGCCAGGACCCCTCCACTGGCTCTATACCGCTCCCTCATGTAGCCAGGACTCCTCCCGCCCAACTTACTTCCTTCATCCAAACACCGACACGCGTTCCACAGTACAATGGATGGGCAAGAGGCATAAACTAAGGTACACTAATAACGAAGGAATATATCAAATCAGGCAAGTATAAATCATAAAGGTAAGTACCCAATATTTTATCACATTAATGTATATTTATATTTCATATGGTGCTCTGTCTGTGGTTAACTGGCTCGAACACCCTTTCTGCTCAGCATCATTTTTATTTATTTTTTTCACCTTTATTTAACCAGGTAAGCCAGTTGAGAACAAGTTCTCATTTACAACTGCGACCTGGCCAAGATAAAGCAAAGCAGTGCGATAAAAACAACAACACAGAGTTACATATGGGGTAAAACAAAACATAAAGTCAAAAATACAACAGAAAATATATATACAGTGTGTGCAAATGTAGCAAGTTATGGAGGTAAGGCAATAAATAGGCTATAGTGCAAAATAATTACAATTAGTATTAACACTGGAATGATAAGAGTGCAATAATGATAATGTGCAAGAGATGATGTGCAAATAGAGATACTGGGGTGCAAATGAGCAAAATAAATATCAATACAGGGATGAGGTAGTTGGGCGGGCTAATTTCAGATGGGCTGTGTACAGGTGCAGTGATCGGTAAGGTGCTCTGACAACTGATGCTTAAAGTTAGTGAGGGAGATAAGTGTCTCCAGCTTCAGAGATTTTTGCAATTTGTTCCAGTCATTGGCAGCAGAGAACTGGAAGGAATGGCGGCCAAAGGAGGTGTTGGCTTTGGGGACAGTGGCGGCTCCTGAAAAAATGATCAGGGGAGGGGCAATTTTTCTGATGATTTAGGTGACCTACACACATTTAAAAAAATATATGTCCAGCAACAACATGAAGACAGGGGCAGCATATAAGTCAATGCCAGAAGCATTTATTGACTGATCTCAAAAGTGTTGGCTTACAAAAGCAAAATAAGTTATCACAGTAAAAATAATCAAGGGTGTTCTTTCACATTCCTCAACACTGCATAAACAATATGCATTTCCATAAAACACCTCATCTAATTGTTCCACAAAGTTGACAAGTCCAAGAAAAATACCAGGGTTGGTGGAGCCCTCAGTTTCATCTTTGCCTCGCAAAGCTAACTCAAACACTCCGCAAAACTTCACACACTGGATTAGCCGGCTGAGGATGTGGCGGTTCTTGCTAACCTCATCGTTGTGGCGGCGGACAGCTAGCCTGTATCCCTCATCCAGTTGAGTGGCAATGTTCACTCTCCCCAAAGCAGACAATCTCAAACAGCTATCCATGTGGGTCTTTGACAGCTCATGTTTCTTAATCTTTTCTGAAAGATGGTGCATGTCCGTTACACCAGTCGCTGTCCAAGCGGTGCTGTCTGCCGTGCCGCCTTCAGGGTGAAAGAGTAAGCAGGGGTAGCAGAAGACTGCATTAGCTACATCGCAGCCTGCTAGCCAGGTTTTTCGTTCGTACCAATTTTTGGAAAATCCTCGGGTGTAGGACTTTCCCCCTTTAGTAGAAACCTGTTGAATTATTAAATTTGGTCTGGGAGGTCCTAATTGTTTCGTTGCCAATTTATCTTTATTTGTTCGCCGACAAAAATGAACTTCTTTCAAAGAGACAATAGAGTTGCACTGAACGCTAGCCATCTTGACAGTAGTACGTGAATTGATTGACGCTGCTACCCGCTCTTTTCTTAGTTACGTTCATAGTTATGTTACGTATGACGAAAGCGCGTAAGTGCAAGCCCTCCCGGAACCCATAGAGATTGTATTGAAAGCTCTGATATTTGAAAAAAAATGATTTTACATGAGAGTCTATGAGAGACTTCTGGGGCGATTTTCAACCTGACTGAAATCGCCCCAAAAGGGGCGGGGCCATTTGAAGCACGACTTTAGCCTGATTGGACATTTAGTGGCAGATCAGACGTCTAGATTAGAACACTGATAACTACTGTTGCCGTGATATAATTGATTAGAAAAAAAATCCCTTCCTTTTCCCGTTTGGCAGTGCGTCGCCCATATCGCCCTAATGAACACACCGCCCCTGTTTGGGGATGACCAGTGAGATATACCTGCTGGAGCGCATACTACGGGTGGGTGTTGCTATGGTGACCAATGAGCTAAGATAAGGCGGGGATTTGCCTAGCAGTGATTTATAGATGGCCTGGAGCCAGTGGGTTTGGCGACGAATATGTAGAGAGGACCAGCCAACGAGAGCGTACAGGTCACAATGGTGGGTAGTATATGGGGCTTTGGTGACAAAACGGATGGCACTGTGATAGACTACATCCAATTTGCTGAGTAGAGTGTTGGAAGCTATTTTGTAAATGACATCGCCGAAGTCAAGGATCGGTAGGATAGTCAGTTTTACGAGGGCATGTTTGGCAGCATGAGTGAAAGAGGCTTTGTTGCGAAATAGGAAGCCGATTCTGGATTTAACTTTGGATTGGAGATGCTTAATGTGAGTCTGGAAGGAGAGTTTACAGTCTAACCAGACACCTAGGTATTTGTAGTTGTCCACATACTCTAGGTCAGACCCGTCGAGAGTAGTGATTCTAGTCGGGTGGGCGGGTGCAAGCAGCGTTCGGTTGAAGAGCATGCGTTTAGTTTTACTAGTGTTTAAGAGCAGTTGGAGGCTACGGAAGGAGTGTTGTATGGCATTGAAGCTCGTTTGGAGGTTTGTTAACACAGCGTCCAATGAAGGGCCAGATGTATACAAAATGGTGTCGTCTGCGTAGAGGTGGATCTGAAAGTCACCAGCAGCAAGAGCGACATAATTGATATACACAGAGAAAAGAGTCGGCCCAAGAATTGAACCCTGTGGCACCCCCATAGAGACTGCCAGAGGTCCAGACAACAGGCCCTCCGATTTGACACATTGAACTCTATCTGAGAAGTAGTTGGTGAACCAGGCGAGGCAGTCATTTGAGAAACCAAGGCTATTTAGTCTGCCAATAAGAATGCGGTGATTGACAGAGTCAAAAGCCTTGGCCAGGTCGATGAAGACGGCTGCACAGCACTGTCTATTATCGATCGCGGTTATAATATCGTTTAGGACCTTGAGCGTGGCTGAAGTGCACCCATGACCAGCTCGGAAACCAGATTGCATAGCGGAGAAGGTATGGTGTCCCGTGTCTCCAGATCACTCTGTGGTGTAGATATATCCGGAAGCTTCTGTCAGAGGGTCACAGTTAGAAACTTCCTACTCCACCCACGTAGGACTCCACCCACTGGTTCCCAGCCCACACCGAAGATCAGGACATCAAAATAATGCATTGGCTAAATTCATAGGGTTATAGAAAACATATACAGCTCTGTCCCCTACAGCTGCCCACTACCCCCACTGGCTAACCGCGGCCCTCCCAGGTCAATGGGATATTCTGGCTCAGGGAGAATAAACCACACACGATACCCACAAAACTAAATGTATAATTAGATTAGTAGAAGATGAATATAATGCTGAAAAACACTCCACTGCAAACTGTATAATGCTGGTGCTCTGTAACTGCAAACAGGTTCAAATGGTGCTCACACAATTACCGCCCCAGAGAACCACTGCCTTCGAAGGTTCCACTGTACTGCTTGAGGGGAGAGTATACTGGCCCAGTAGGAATAACAAAGCTCAGAGGCACACAGAGACACGGACAGACAGTTTAGAGATAAGGGGGAGACATTCTCTTCCCTCTTGTTCAACCGGCCATACTCGTGGAAGAGAAATGTATCCCCAAAATAAAAATGAAATAAATAAAGAGAGAAATCTTGAGTTCGTTCAGGCCGTCGCTTTGCCCCATGGTGTGGATTTGCTCAGACTCACTCAGCTGCGCACGGTCTGGTCTCGTCCGGCCCTGCCTCCGCTCTGGAAACAAACAGCAGCAAATGGCTTTCAGTTATCAGCAAAACAGATCATGGAATTAACCCTGCAGAAGATCTCCCACACAAGGTCATTATAACCACACTCACATAAACAAGGTCATTATAACCACTTACAAACCAGGTAATTACAGGGAGGGTAAAAAGTATTTGATCCCCTGCTGATTTTGTACGTTTTCCCACTGACAAAGAAATGATCAGTCTATAATTTTAATGGTAGGTTTATTTGAACAGTGAGAGACAGAATAACAACAAAAAAATCCAGAAAAACGCATGTCAAAAATGTTATAAATTGATTTGCATTTTAATGCGGGAAATAAGTATTTGACCCCCTCTCAATCAGAAAGATTTCTGGCTTCCAGGTGTCTTTTATACAGGTAACAAGCTGAGATTAGAAGCACACTCTTAAAGGGAGTGCTCCTAATCTCAGTTTGTTACCTGTATAAAAGACACCTGTCCACAGAAGCAATCAATCAATCAGATTCCAAACTCTCCACCATGGCCAAGACCAAAGAGCTCTCCAAGGATGTCAGGGACAAGATTGTAGACCTACACAACGCTGGAATGAGCTACAAGACCATCGCCAAGCAGCTTGGTGAGAAGGTGACAACAGTTGGTGCGATTATTCGCAAATGGAAGAAACACAAAATAACTGTCAATCTCCCTCGGCCTAGGGCTCCATGCAAGATCTCACCTCATGGAGTTGCAATGATCATGAGAACGGTGAGGAATCAGCCCAGAACTACACGGGAGGATCTTGTCAATGATCTCAAGGCAGCTGGGACCATAGTCACCAAGAAAACAATTGGTAACACACTACGCCGTGAAGGACTGAAATCCTGCAGCGCCCGCAAGGTCCCCCTGCTCAAGAAAGCTGACTACAGGACCCGTTGGAGTGGCATCCAGAGGCACCATTTACAGAACGCTCTGCCCTTCCCCAAGGCTAGGACAGAGATACTACGAATACTGGATGGGAAAGTGGTGATCGGTCACGCTCTGTACAATGACTTCCAGGCCTTGGACTTCACCCACCCATGTCACATGATCAGGGACACAAGTGGTATGCGTCTGCTCAGGCGACTGGCTGGCTTCCCCACAAAGCGCTGTGTCTCACTCAAGATCCTGGCCAACAGCCTCCTAAACAGGAAAATACAGGTTGGAAGGAGGGGCCACAGTTCAGTGGAGGACGCTCTCGCTTCCTTGGACCTGTATAAACTCGTGGAGGGGGAGTGGGAACAGGATATGCAAGAGAGAATGAGGGACCGAGACACAGGCACTCTCCCAGACCCCGCCACCTCAAACCACTACATGCAGGACCAGTACTGGCCAGAGGACTTGACCAATGACAGCCATTGAGAGAAGCCTGTGTAGGAGGGTTGATGGGGTAGAAGTAGGCCAGGGGTTTTAAGTAAAATGGTCCCAAGTTGGCGATACTAAATTCATCTGATCAGCTGCTGGGAGCCACAGTTTCCACAGGGGATAAGGTCATGGTCAAGTCGCTCAATGTCAAGAATGGCATCAGGAAAGGGAGTGAACTGTGAAAGGAAGGGGTAAATGCAATGACGAGGGATTTATTTTAAGGTATTGCAGCCGTATGTCTTTGTGTGTATGTAGAGCATGTCAAGTTTGACATGGTTAACTTACTACTTGGATAGTTAGAACAATGGCTGGAAGTCTATGGGTATCTGCTAGCTTACTAGCACATACCCATAGACTTCCAGCCGTTGTGCTAACACTAGTTAGCATTGGTTTGCAAAACTACCTATAACTTCCTTCATACTGGACAGAGACATACAATTTTTATCTACGAGTTCATCGGACTCTGGGGAAGTAGATAAAATCCAGAAGTATCCCTTTAACTCACGATTTGTTAAAACTTGCTTGCATGAAATTACACCAGTATCTCCAGATAAGTCGGCAGGTAGCTTAGTGGTTAAGAGCGTTGTGCCAGTAACCGAAAGGTCGCTGGTTCTAATCCCCAAGCCGACTAGGTGAAAAATCTGTCGATGTGCCCTTGAGCAAGGCACTTAACCCTGATTGCTCCTGTAAGTCGCTCTGGATAAGAGCGTCTGCTAAATGACTAAAATGTAATGTAAATGTAAAGCACATATACAGGCCCGTCTGAAGTTTGCCAATGAACATCTGAATGATTCAGAGGAGAACTGGGTGAAAGTGTTGTGGTCAGATGAGACCAAAATCGAGCTCTTTGGCATCAACTCAACTCGCCGTGTTTGGAGTAGGAGGAATGCTGCCTATGACCCCAAGAACACCATCCCCACCGTCAAACATGGAGGTGGAAACATTATGCTTTGGGGGTGTTTTTCTCGTAGGGGACAGGACAACTTCAACGCATCAAAGGGACGATGGACGGGGCCATGTACCGTCAAATCTTGGGTGAGAACCTCCTTCCCTCAGCCAGGGCATTGAAAATGGGTTGTGGATGGGTATTCCAGCATGACAATGACCCAAAACACACGGCCAAGGCAACAAAGGAGTGGCTCAAGAAGAAGCACATTAAGGTCCTGGAGTGGCCTAGCCAGTCTCCAGACCTTAATCCCATAGAAAATCTGTGGAGGGAGCTGAAGGTTCGAGTTGCCAAACGTCAGCCTCGAAACCTTAATGACTTGGAGAAGATCTGCAAAGAGGAGTGGAACAAAATCCCTCCTGAGATGTGTGCAAACCTGGTGGCCAACTACAAGAAACGTCTGACCTCTGTGATTGCCAACAAGGGTTTTACCACCAAGTACTAAGTAATGTTTTGCAGAGGGGTCAAATACTTATTTCCCTCATTAAAATGCTAATCAATTTATAACATTTCTGACATGCGTTTATAGACTGATCATGTCTTTGTCAGTGGGCAAACGTACAAAATCAGCAGGGGATCAAATACTTTTTTCCCTCACTGTATATACACACATACATACATACATACATACATACAGTGGGGAAAAAAAGTATTTAGTCAGCCACCAATTGTGCAAGTTCTCCCACTTAAAAAGATAAGAGAGGCCTGTAATTTTCATCATAGGTACACGTCAACTATGACAGACAAATTGAGAAAAAAAAATCCAGAAAATCACATTGTAGGATTTTTAATGAATTTATTTGCAAATGATGGTGGAAAATAAGTATTTGGTCACCTACAAACAAGCAAGATTTCTGGCTCTCACAGACCTGTAACTTCTTCTTTAAGAGGCTCCTCTGTCCTCCACTCGTTACCTGTATTAATGGCACCTGTTTGAACTTGTTATCAGTATAAAAGACACCTGTCCACAACCTCAAACAGTCACACTCCAAACTCCACTATGACCAAGACCAAAGAGCTGTCAAAGGACACCAGAAACAAAATTGTAGACCTGCACCAGGCTGGGAAGACTGAATCTGCAATAGGTAAGCAGCTTGGTTTGAAGAAATCAACGGTGGGAGCAATTATTAGGAAATGGAAGACATACAAGACCACTGATAATCTCCCTCGATCTGGGGCTCCACGCAAGTTCTCACCCCGTGGGGTCAAAATGATCACAAGAATGGTGAGCAAAAATCCCAGAACCACACGGGGGGACCTAGTGAATGACCTGCAGAGAGCTGGGACCAAAGTAACAAAGCCTACCATCAGTAACACACTACGCCGCCAGGGACTCAAATCCTGCAGTGCAAGACGTGTCCCCCTGCTTAAGCCAGTACATGTCCAGGCCCGTCTGAAGTTTGCTAGAGTGCATTTGGATGATCCAGAAGAGGATTGGGAGAATGTCATATGGTCAGATGAAACCAAAATAGAACTTTTAGGTAAAAACTCAACTCGTCGTGTTTGGAGGACAAAGAATGCTGAGTTGCACCATACCTACTGTGAAGCATGGGGGTGGAAACATCATGCTTTGGGGCTGTTTTTCTGCAAAGGGACCAGGACGACTGATCCGTGTAAAGGAAAGAATGAATGGGGCCATGTATCGTGAGATTTGGAGTGAAAACCTCCTTCCATCAGCAAGGGCATTGAAGATGAAACGTGGCTGGGACTTTCAGCATGACAATGATCCCAAACACACCGCCCGGGCAACGAAGGAGTGGCTTCGTAAGAAGCATTTCAAGGTCCTGGAGTGGCCTAGCCAGTCTCCAGATCTCAACCCCATAGAAAATCTTTGGAGGGAGTTGAAAGTCCGTGTTGCCCAGCGACAGCCCCAAAACATCACTGCTCTAGAGGAGATCTGCATGGAGGAATGAGCCAAAATACCAGCAACAGTGTGTGAAAACCTTGTGAAGACTTACAGAAAACGTTTGACCTGTGTCATTGCCAACAAAGGGTATATAACAAAGTATTGAGAAACTTTTGTTATTGACCAAATACTTATTTTCCACCATAATTTGCAAATAAATTCATTAAAAATCCTACTATGTGATTTTCTGGAATTTTATTTCTCATTTTGTCTGTCATAGTTGACGTGTACCTATGATGAAAATTACAGGCCTCTCTCATCTTTTTAAGTGGGAGAACTTGCACAATTGGTGGCTGACTAAATACTTTTTTCCCCCACTGTACATACATACACATACATATCCTTTAAAAACTATTATTACTTTCCAACCCCGCCACCCTTTCCCTACTTGGAGTAAACTAGTGAACAACAATGCTTAGGCCTCTACTTCCAGCTTATACATACTATCTACATTTTATGGACACAGTCAATTTTACAATAATTATATTTTGTTTGTTTTTTCTCCTGAACTTCTTCTACTCTCAACCTCTCCGATAATTTTCATGATGTCCATCCGGTTTGCTTCTATATGCCATATCTTTCTAACTGTGCTCTTTCACAAAAGCTCCCAACCTACAACCTATATACTTACAGTGGGGAAAAAAAGTATTTAGTCAGCCACCAATTGTGCAAGTTCTCCCACTTAAAAAGATGAAAGAGGCCTGTAATTGTCATCATAGGTACACGTCAACTATGACAGACAAAATTAGGAAAAAAAATCCAGAAAATCACATTTGTAGGATTTTTTATGAATTTATTTGCAAATTATGGTGGAAAATAAGTATTTGGTCAATAACAAAAGTTTCTCAATACTTTGTTATATACCCTTTGTTGGCAATGACACAGGTCAAACGTTTTCTGTAAGTCTTCACAAGGTTTTCACACACTGTTGTTGGTATTTTGGCCCATTCCTCCATGCAGATGTCCTCTAGAGCAGTGATGTTGGGGCTGTCGCTAGGCAATACGGACTTCAACTCCCTCCAAAGATTTTCTATGGGGTTGAGATCTGGAGACTGGCTAGGCCACTCCAGGACCTTGAAATGCTTCTTACGAAGCCACTCCTTCGTTGCCCGGGCGGTGTGTTTGGGATCATTGTCATGCTGAAAGACCCAGCTACGTTTCATCTTCAATGCCCTTGCTGATGCAAGGAGGTTTTCACTCAAAATCTCACGATACATGGCCCCATTCATTCTTTCCTTTACACGGATCAGTCGTCCTGGTCCCTTTGCAGAAAAACAGCCCCAAAGCATGATGTTTCCACCCCCATGCTTCACAGTAGGTATGGTGTTCTTTGGATGCAACTCAGCATTCTTTGTCCTCCAAACACGACAAGTTGAGTTTTTACCAAAAAGTTATATTTTGGTTTCATCTGACCATATGACATTCTCCCAATCCTCTTCTGGATCATCCAAATGCACTCTAGCAAACTTCAGACGGGCCTGGACATGTACTGGCTTAAGCAGGGGGACACGTCTGGCACTGCAGGATTTGAGTCCCTGGCGGCGTAGTGTGTTACTGATGGTAGGCTTTGTTACTTTGGTCCCAGCTCTCTGCAGGTCATTCACTAGGTCCCCCCGTGTGGTTCTGGGATTTTTGCTCACCGTTCTTGTGATCATTTTGACCCCACGGGGTGAGATCTTGCGTGGAGCCCCAGATTGAGGGAGATTATCAGTGGTCATTTCCTAATAATTGCTCCCACAGTTGATTTCTTCAAACCAAGCTGCTTACCTATTGCAGATTCAGTCTTCCCAGCCTGGTGCAGGTCTACAATTTTGTTTCTGGTGTCCTTTGACAGCTCTTTGGTCTTGGCCATAGTGGAGTTTGGAGTGTGACTGTTTGAGGTTGTGGACAGGTCTCTTTTATACTGATAACAAGTTCAAACAGGTACAATTTATACAGGTAACGAGTGGAGGACAGAGGAGCCTCTTATGAAGAAGTTACAGGTCTGTGAGAGCCAGAAATCATGCTTGTTTGTAGGTGACCAAATACTTATTTTCCACCATAATTTACAAATAAATTCATTAAAAATCCTACAATGTGATTTTCTGGAATTATTTTTCTCAATTTGTCTGTCATAGTTGACGTGTACCTATGATGAAAATTACAGGCCTCTCTCATCTTTTTAAGTGGGAGAACTTGTACAATTGGTGGCAGACTAAATACTTTTCCCCCCACTGTATTATGGACACAGTATGCTTACATTATTAGTTATCTTGTTGTTATTAGTTGTTGTTATTAGTCCCATCCTTCGCCTCCATTCAATACCTCCCATCTATCTCTTAACACCATCCATATAGGATTTCTATTTGCCATATATATTTCAACCGTACTGTGATGTTTTACAAAAGTTCTGAACCTTTCTATTCTCATTGTTTCTACAGATTGTGAATTGAAAATAAACATTTTTGCTAAAAGTATTATTATATTATTGATCGATTGACTATGACTTTTCAGATCACCCAGGTTAGTTCCAGGTAAATATTGCAATCCATTCCTGGACCTGTGTCCAAAAACAAGCTACAAATGGACAGATGATGTGATCTGACAACAAATGATCTAATGATTCTGTCTCTTCGCAGCAAAATCTGCAGAGCTGGGAAGATTGTATCCCCCATATAAATAACATTCTATTGGTAATAATTTTGTATAACAACTTAAATTGAAAAATTCTAAGTTTTGAATCCGGCGTCGTTTTGCGTATCAGTTCATAAACACTATGCCATGGGATCGGTACGTCAAAAATCTCTTCCCAACTATTTTGCAATCTATATGGGACAGCTGTCAATCCTTTTGTCCTTAAATGAAACAGACAAGTTCCTTACTTTCTCCCCCTTCCACTTTCCTCTTCCATTTTTGCGGTAAGGCTGCAATTATTTGGTTGTAATTTTGGGTAGAGCAGACAGTCAGCAATTGCTGGCATGTCATGCCTAAGTTTGCTAATCTTGCCAATTAAATACTTATTGAAGTAGTTGGCAATATCAGTTGGTTTTGTGATGAATGAGCCATCTGATTCAATGAATGATGGAGCTGAGTTTGCCTTTTTTCCCAAAATGTCATTGAAGGTGCTCCAAAGCTTTTTACTATCATTCTTTATGTCAGTTATCTTTGTTTCATAGTGTAGTTTCTTCTTCTTTTTATTCAGTTTAGTCACATGATTTCTCTATTTGCAATACGTTTGCCAATCGGTTGTTCAGCCAGACTTATTTGCCATTCCTTTTGCCTCATCCCTCTCAACCATACAATTTTTCAATTCCTCATCCATCCACAGGGATTTAACAGTTTTTACATTCGTTTTCTTAATGGGTGCATGCTTATTAGTAACTGGAATAAGCAATTTCATAAATGTGTCAAGTGCAGCGTCTGTTTGCTTCTTATTACACACCACGGACCAACATATATAGTTGAAGTTGGAAGTTTACATACACTTAGGTTGGAGTCATTAAAACTTGTTTTTCAACCACTCCACAAATTTCTTGTTAACAAACTATAGTTTTGGCAAGTCAGTTAGGACATCTACTTTGTTTATGACACAAGTAATTTTTCCAACAATTGTTTACAGACAGATTATTTCACTTATAATTCACTGTATCACAACTCCAGTGGGTCAGAAGTTTACATACAATAAATTGACTGTGCCTTTAAACAGCTTGGAAAATTCCAGAAAATGATGTCATGGCTTTAGAAGCATCTGATAGGCTAATTGACATACTTTGAATCAATTGGAGGTGTACCTGTGGATGTATTTCAAGGCCTACCTTCAAACTCAGTGCCTCGTTGCTTGACATCATGGGAAAATCAAAAGAAATCAGCCAAGACCTCAGAAAAATAATTGTAGACCTCCACAAGTCTGGTTCATCCTTGGGAGCAATTTCCAAATGCCTGAAGGTACCACGTTCATCTGTACAAACAATAGCAAGTATAAACACCATGGGACCACGCAGCCGTCATACCGCTCAGGAAGGAGACGCGTTCTGTCTCCTAGAGATGAATATACTTTGGTGCGAAAAGTGCAAATCAATCCCTTGTGAAGATGTTGGAGGAAACAGGTACAAAAGTATCTATATCCACAGTAAAACGAGTCCAATATCGACATAACCTGAAAGGCCGCTCAGCAAGGAAGAAGCCACTGCTCCAAAACCGCCATAAAAAAAGTCAGACTACGGTTTGCAACTGCACATGGGGACAAAGATCGTACTTTTTGGAGAAATGTCCTCTGGTCTGATGAAACATAAATATAACTGTTTGGCCATAATGACCATCGTTATGTTTGGAGGAAAAAGGGGAGTGCTTGCAAGCCGAACAACACCATCCCAACCGTGAAGCACGGGGGTGCCAGCATCATGCTGTGGGGGTGCTTTGCTGCAGGAGGGACTGGTGCACTTCACTAAATAGATGGCATCATGAGGGAAATTATGTGAATATATTGAAGCAACATGTCAAGACATCAGTCAGGAAGTTAAAGATTGGTCACAAATGGGTCTTCCAAATGGACAATGACCCCAAGCATACTTCCAAAGTTGTGGCAAAATGGTTTAAGGACAACAAAGTCAAGGTATTGGAGTGGCCATCACAAAGCCCTGACCTCAATCCTATAGACAATGTGTGGGCAGAACTGAAAAAGCGTGTGCGAGCAAGGAGGCCTACAAACCTGACTCAGTTACACCAGCTCTGTCAGGAGGAATGGGCCAAAATTCACCCAACTTATTGTGGGATGCTTGTGGAAGGCTACCCGAAACGTTTGACCCAAGTTAAACAATTTAAAGGCAATGCTACCGAATACTAATTGAGTGTATGTAAACTTTTGACCCACTGGGAATGTGATGAAAGAAATAAAAGCTGAAATAAATCATTCTCTCTACTATTATTCTGACATTTCTCATTCTTAAAATAAAGTGGTGATCCTAACTGACCTAAAACAGGGAATTTCTACTAGGATTAAATGTCAGGAATTGTGGAAAACTGAGTTTAAATGTATTTGGCTAAGATGTATGTAAACTTCCGACCATTGGAACTTTGGTTTTCCTAGATATGGCTACTATATTGTGATCACTACATCTAATGGATGTGAATACTGCTTTCAAACAAATCTCTGCAGCATTAGTAAAGATATGATCAATACATGTTGATTATTTAATTCCTGTACTGTTTGTAACCACCCTGGTTGTTATTTGAAAAGGAAATCATCTCCCAAATATCACTATTTCTAAAACAAGCCATAGAAAGTTGGTTGCAATTTCAATTTAATCCTCCAGAAACTACAGAACAAATAATGCAACAAATATTGTGGTTAAAATCAAATATAGTAATTGATTTTAAAAAATGTTTTGGACAAAATGTTTTAAAAATGTATAATCTTCCTAAATGATATCATCGGTAGGACTGGTGGAGATATGTCGCACATGCAGCTAACAAAAACATATGGAAATGTCTGCTCTACCCAAAATTACAACCAAATAATTGCAGCCTTACCAAAATGGAAGAGGAAAGTGGAAGGGGGAAAAAGTAAGGAACTTGTCTGTCGGCTGCATTAAAGAACATAACTGGTTAAAGAAAACTGTGATAAATAACAAAGTATACCAGTTACATTTAAGGACCAAAAGATTGACAGCCGTCCCATATAGATTGCAAAATAGTTGGGAAGAGATTTTTGACATACCGATCCCATGGCATAGTGTTTATGAACTGATACGCAAAACAACGCCGGATTCAACATTTTTCAATGTAAATTATTATATAAAATTATTGCTACCAATAGAATGTTATTTATATGGGGGATACAATCTTCCCAGCTCTGCAGATTTTGCTGCGAAGAGACAGAATCATTAGATCATTTGTTTTGGTACTGTCCATTTGTAGCTTGTTTTTGGACACAGGTCCAGGAATGGCTAAAGAATTGCAATATTTACCTGGAGCTAACCCTGCAGATAGCACTACTGGGTGATCTGAAAAGTCATAGTCAATCGATCAATAATATAATAATACTTTTAGCAAAAATGCTTATTTTCAATTTACAATCTGTAGAAACAATGAGAATGGAAAGGTTCAGAACTTTTGTAAAACATCACAGTACAGTTGAAATATATATGGCAAATAGAAATCCAATATGGATGGTGTTAAGAGATAGATGGGTGGTGTTGAATGGAGTTGAAGGATGGGACTAATAACATCTAACAACAAGATAACTAATAATGTCCGCATACTGTGTCCATAATGTAAGCATACTGTGTCCATAATAGGCATAATAAGTATATAGGTTGTAGGTTGGGAGCTTTTGTGAAAGAGCACAGTTAGAAAGATATGGCATATAGAAGCAAACCGGATGGACATCATGAAAATGATCTAAGTGGTTGAGAGTAGAAGAAGTTCAGGAGTAAAAACAAACAAAATAGAATTATTGTAAAATTGACTGTGTCCAGAACATGTATATAGTATGTATAAGCTGGAAGTAGAGGCCTAAGCGTTGTTGTTCACTAGTTTACTACAATTAGGGAGGGGATGGTGGGGTTGGAAAGTAATGAAGGGAAATACATTTTATTTAAAGGATGTATATATATGTATGTATGTGTATGTATGTGTATACAGTGGGGAGAACAAGTATTTGATACACTGCCGATTTTGCAGGTTTTCCTACTTACAAAGCATGTAGAGGTCTGTAATTTTTATCATAGGGACACTTCAACTGTGAGAGACGGAATCTAAAACAAAAAATCCAGAAAATCATATTGTATGATTTTTAAGTAATTAATTTGCATTTTATTGCATGACATAAGTATTTGATCACCTACCAACCAGTAAGAATTCCGGCTCTCACAGACCTGTTAGTTTTTCTTTAAGAAGCCCTCCTGTTCTCCACTCATTACCTGTATTAACTGCACCTGTTTGAACTCGTTACCTGTATAAAAGACACCTGTCCACACACTCAATCAAACAGACTCCAACCTCTCCACAATGGCCAAGACCAGAGAGCTATGTAAGGACATCAGGGATAAAATTGTAGACCAGCACAAGGCTGGGATCGGCTACAGGACAATAGGCAAGCAGCTTGGTGAGAAGGCAACAACTGTTGGTGCAATTATTAGAAAATGGAAGAAGTTCAAGATGACGGTCAATCACCCTCGGTCTGGGGCTCCATGCAAGATCTCACCTCGTGGGGCATCAATGATCATAAGGAAGGTGAGGGATCAGCCCAGAACTACACGGCAGGACCTGGTCAATGACCTGAAGAGAGCTGGGACCACAGTCTCAAAGAAAACCATTAGTAACACACTACGCCGTCATGGATTAAAATCCTGCAGCGCACGCAAGGTCCCCCTGCTCAAGCCAGCGCATGTCCAGGCCCGTCTGAAGTTTGCCAATGACCATCTGGATAATCCAAAGGAGGAATGGGAGAAGGTAATGTGGTCTGATGAGACAAAAATAGACCTTTTTGGTCTAAACTCCACTCGCCGTGTTTGGAGGAAGAAGAAGGATGAGTACAACCCCAAGAACACCATCCCAACCGTGAAGCATGGAGGTGGAAACATCATTCTTTGGGGATGCTTTTCTGCAAAGGGGACAGGACGACTGCACCGTATTGAGGGGAGGATGGATGGGGCCATGTATCGCGAGATCTTGGCCAACAACCTCCTTCCCTCAGTAAGAGCATTGAAGATGGGTCATGGCTGGGTCTTCCAGTATGACAACGACCCGAAACACACAGCCAGGGCAACTAAGGAGTGGCTCCGTAAGAAGCATCTCAAGGTCCTGGAGTGGCCTAGCCAGTCTCCAGACCTGAACCCAATAGAAAATCTTTGGAGGGAGCTGAAAGTCCGTATTGCCCAGCAACAGCCCCGAAACCTGAAGGATCTAGAGAAGGTCTGTATGGAGGAGTGGGCCAAAATCCCTGCTACAGTGTGTGCAAACCTGGTCAAGACCTACAGGAAACGTATGATCTCTGTAATTGCAAACAAAGGTTTCTGTACCAAATATTAAGTTCTGCTTTTCTGATGTATCAAATACTTATGTCATGCAATAAAATGCAAATTAATTACTTAAAAATCATACAATGTGATTTTCTGGATTTTTGTTTTAGATTCCGTCTCTCACAGTTGAAGTGTACATATGATAAAAATGACAGACCTCTACATGCTTTGTAATTAGGAAAACCTGCAAAATTGGCAGTGTATCAAATACTTGTTCTCCCCACTGTATGTATGTGTATATATACAGTGGGGAGAACAAGTATTTGATACACTGCCGATTTTGCAGGTTTTGCTACTTACAAAGCATGTAGAGGTCTGTAATTTTTATCATAGGTACACTTCAACTGTGAGAGACAGAATCTAAAACAGTAGGCACTGCAACCGCAGACACAGTTATCCCCAGCGACGAAGGTGCAGGAAGATCAGGCTCCAGGAAGGAGAAACTATTCATTGTTTGTATCCGCTCCGGGCCTCTCGTTGGGAGTGTAGACTGCTTTGCGGGAGGTCGCTGTCTTCGGCTTCCACGGCTCGTGACATGTGACCATCGTTGATTGCCATGCTCCTCATGCTGTGCTCCTTCGGCGGCGCTATCAGATGGGGGAGCTCCGGGCAACACCGGCCAGTCGGATAACGACAAACGACAAGGCGGAGATGCATCCAACAAGTGCGAATGCCGTCCAGCCACCGGCGTAGAAAAGGTAAACATTCCACTCTGCGTTTTCCCCAGTTTCTTACCTAGGCTGGTGACCTGCGTGATCAAGGAAGCCTCCTGGTGACCTGCGTGATCAAGGAAGCCACCTCAAGGCTATAATCCTCGGCAAGCAAACAGTTGCCGCATTGGAACTCAGAGTGATCCAGTTTGTCCCGAAAACAAAGCGTAATAGATACAGCTCCTACAGCGCTGGAACCGTTCATTTAGTTCTCCAGACAAAGAGGGCTCCATTGGAAAACCCATCTGGTACCAACTTCGTTAGCTTCATGGCTAGCAGCTTAGCGTCTCTGTCAAGCAGGCTTTAACCTGTCTCTTAAGCGGGATTCCGGGACAACAAATAGCAGTCCTAGCTGTTAAAAGCTAACCGCGTCGTGGAATCCACGCAAAAACAAGTTCTGTATTCGTATCAGAGCATATGAGCGGAGTGGAGCGGGAGCGAGCGTGGAGCGTGAGCGGACGGATTTTGAACAGAGCGCAGAGCGGCATTTTTAAAAGGACGGAGCGTCGCCCTATGTCCCGCTCCAATTTCGCTCGCTCACACCACGAGTCTGAAGCATGCTCAAGCCTGACCCAGAATCCATCTGTTTAATTTAATTTGTGTCGTCCATGAATTTGTATTTTATAGAGCGAGAGGAGCAGCAGCAGCAACAAGAGAAAAGGGTTGAGGAATTCAAAAGTTTATTCACTGCAGGCAAAGGCCCAACCATAACAAGGGAGAGAAAAAGAGAGCTGGATGTAGCATTTTTTGAAATGATTTTCATGGACTATGAACCGCTGAGTAAAGGAGAACGCGAAGGGATGCAACACTTCGCCAGCGCAGCTCAACCGGGCTACACTCCCCCAAGAAACTATGATAAATCAGTACTTTACTTTGTCAAATTTACATCTGAGATGCACCATTCACATGCTTCAGCTGGCGATCAAAAACGCCGTTAACAAGCACGACAACATTAATAGGCTGTTAGTGAAAGTCGGGCACCTGGTGAAAAGTGTACGCAAGAGCACAGAGGAAACCGACCAATTAGGTGTCCGCCCCACAAATGCCTGCGCCATTCGATGGAGCAGCCAGCTGCGGATGATTCAGTCGTTCATCCGGTTGTTCCAAAAAGACCCGTTATGGTAAAACAAACTCAAGTCTAATGTTGCTAACATCACCCTGAATCAAGTACGGCAGCTGACGCACCTTGTCAGTGTGCTGACACCACTAGCAGATCTCACAGACAAAATGCAGAAGGAGCTGGGGAACCTGGGGATGATCCTCCCTGCTGTCACAGAAATCAAATCCCTGCTCACCGATTACACTCACGCTGCACTTCCAATGGGCATCGCTGCTTTTGCAGAAACATTGGCAAACAACGTGTCAATTCGCTATGGAATATACTATACTGATTAACATCTCATTTTAGCGTCAGTGTTAGATCCCCGTTTCAAGACAGAATGGATAATCCGAGATGAGTCTGTATGCAACAAATTCGGGGAGATAAAGTAAGGCTGTGGTTTAAGCTAAAAGTGAAATACATGCAGATTTTGTTCCTTTTTTGGAGTGAGCGGGGGGCGATTTGAGTGGAGCGCGATGCAAACTGCGTTGAGCGCTGAGCGATAATGAGCGGACTGGCCTGATGTGGCTTTGAGCGGGGGGAGCGGAGGGGTGAACAGCTCCGTGAGCGAGGAGCTGAGATTCTCACTCCGCTCATATGCTCTGATTCGTATTCATGAATAGTTGTCAACGATGTAGTGATGGTGTGGTGGGGAATCAGGCGCAGAAGCAGAGGTACAGTCCAACAAGACTTTACTATGCATAATAATCCACAAACGGCAGGATGCCAAACAGACGCGCACAGGCGTCAACAAACGATCGCACGAAAACACAGTGCGCAAAACTCTCCTAAACAGAGGAGGACACTACTAATCCTGGCGTACTGGAAAAATAACACAGCTACGCAACCATCTGACAAGCGACAATTACACACAACACTATGCACACAAACAGGGAACTAAATAGGGTGCATAATGAGACCTAACACAAAACAGGTGTGGCTAACAGACAAAACTAATCAAACAGGAAACACAGAACATAGAACGGTGGCAGCTAGAATTCCGGAGACGACGAACGCCGAAGCCTGCCCGAACAAGGGAGAGAGGCAGCCTCGGCCGAAACCGTGACAGTACCCCCCCCTTGACGCGCGGCTCCAGACGCGCGCCGACTCCGGCCTTGGGGACGACCCGGAGGCCGCGGCGCAGGGCGCGTCGGATACCCCCGATGGAATTCCGTCAGGAGCGACGGGTCCAAGATGTCTCTCCTCGGCACCCAGCACCGCTCCTCCGGACCGTACCCCTCCCACTCCACTAGATACTGAAGACCCCCTCTCCGACGTCTAGAATCCAAGATGGATCTCACGGTGTACGCCGGTGCCCCCTCGATGTCCAACGGGGGCGGGGGGGTCTCCAAGATCTCATGTTCTTGGAGTGGGCCTGCTACCACCGGCCTGAGAAGGGACACATGGAACGAGGGGTTAATACACTTATACTCAACTGGTAACTGTAATCTATAACATACCTCGTTCAACCTTCTCAGGACTTTAAATGGCCCCACAAACCGCCGACCCAGTTTCCGACAGGGCAGGCGGAGGGGCAGGTTTCTGGCAGAGAGCCAGACTCGATCTCCAGGTGCGTACACAGGCCCCTCACTGCGGTGTAGGTCGGCGCTCGTCTTCTGTCGACGTATGGCACGCTGCAGATGGACGTGTGCAGCGTTCCACGTCTCCTCCGAGCGCCGCACCCACTCATCCACAGCGGGGGCCTCGATCTGGCTCTCATGCCATGGTGCCAGAACCGGCTGGTACCCTAAAACACACTGAAAAGGGGTTAGTTGGGTGGAGGAGTGGCGGAGAGAGTTCTGTGCCATCTCGGCCCAGGGCACATATCTCGCCCACTCCTCCGGCCGGTCCCGGCAGTATGTTCTGAGAAACCTGCCCACATCCTGGTTTACGCGTTCCACCTGCCCATTACTCTCCGGGTGGTAACCCGAGGTGAGGCTCACCGAGACCCCCAACCGCTCCATAAAAGCTCTCCAGACTCTGGAGGTGAATTGGGGACCCCGGTCAGCCACAATGTCCTCGGGCACCCCGTAGTGCCGGAACACATGAGTGAATAGTGCTTCGGCGGTCTGTAGGGCAGTAGGAAGACCCGGCATGGGGAGCAAACGACAGGCCTTAGAGAACCGGTCCACAACGACCAGGAGTGTAGTATTCCCTTGAGAGAGGGGAAGGTCAGTTATAAAATCCACCGAGAGGTGGGACCATGGTCGTTGTGGAACGGGCAGGGGCAGTAACTTACCCCTAGGCAGATGTCTAGGCGCCTTACACTGGGCGCACACCGAGCAGGAGGAAACATAAACCCTCACATCCCTGGCCAACGTGGGCCACCAATATTTGGCACTAAGACAGTGCACTGTCCGGCCGATACCCGGATGTCCAGAGGAGGGTGACGTGTGAGCCCAATAGATCAATCGATCCCGACACTCGAGCGGAACATACTTCCGACCCTCCGGGCATTGTGGTGGACTAGGGTCGGTGCGTAATGCCCGCTCGAGCTCAGAATCGAGCTCCCACACCACCGGTGCCACTAGACACGACTCCGGCAGTATGGGAGTGGGCTCCACGGACCTCTCCTCCCCGTCATACCGCCGAGACAGCGCATCTGCCTTACCGTTTTGTGACCCAGGGATGTAGGTGATCTTAAAAGAGAAACGGGTCAAAAACATACTCCATCTAGCCTGTCGAGGGTTCAGCCTCCTCGCTGCCCGGATGTACTCCAGGTTACGGTGGTCCGTCAAAATGAGGAAAGGGTGTTGAGCCCCCTCAAGCCAGTGCCTCCACACCTTAAGGGCCTGTACCACAGCTAACAGCTCCCTGTCCCCTACGTCATAATTTCGCTCCGCCGGGCTGAGCTTCTTGGAATAGAAGGCACAGGGGCGGAGTTTAGGTGGCGCGCCTGACCGTTGTGAAAGCACGGCGCCAATACCGGCCTCAGACGCGTCCACCTCTACCTGAAATGGTAAAGAGGGATCCGGATGCGCCAGCACCGGAGCCGAGGTGAACAGGTCCTTCAGCTTCTCAAACGCCCTGTCCGCCTCGACTGACCACTGCAGACGCACCGGGCCCCCCTTTAAGAGAGACGTGATGGGAGCTGCCACTTGCCCAAAACCCCGGATAAACCTCCGGTAGTAATTCGCAAACCCCAAAACTGCTGCACCTCTTTCACAGTGGTTGGTGTTTGCCAATTACGCACGGCTGACACTCGGTCTACCTCCATCTTCACCCCTGACGCAGACAACTGATACCCCAAAAAGGAAATCGACTCCTGGAAAAACAGACACTTCTCTGCCTTCACATACAGGTCATGCTCCACCAGCCTCCGCAACACCCTGCACACCAGGGCCACATGCTCGACACGGGTAGGTGAGTACACGAGAATGTCATCTATGTACACCACGACTCCCTGTCCCTGCATGTCCCTGAAGATCTCATCCACGAATGATTGGAAAACTGACGGAGCATTCATCAACCCGTATGGCATGACTAGATACTCGTAATGGCCCGAGGTGGTACTAAAGGCTGTTTTCCATTCATCATCCTTCCTGATGCGCACCAAGTTGTACGCGCTCCTGAGATCTAATTTCGTGAAGAAACGCGCCCCATGCAACGACTCAGTCATGGTCGCAATCAGCGGGAGTGGATAACTATACTTCACCGTAATCTGATTGAGACCACGGTAATCGATGCACGGACGCAAACCCCCATCCTTTTTCTTCACGAAAAAGAAACTCGAGGACGCGGGGGAAGTGGACGGCCGTATGTATCCTTGTCTCAGTGATTCGTCTATGTAAACCTCCATAGCTTTCTTCTCCTCCTGAGACAGAGGATACACATGACTCCGTGGGAGCGCAGCTCCTGCCTGAAGGTCTATCGCACAATCCCCCTGCCTATGGGGTGGCAACCGCGTCGCCCTCGCCTTACTAAACGCAATAGCCAAATCCCCATACTCAGGTGGAATGTGCAATGCGGGCACCTGGTTTGGACTCTCCACCGAGGTAGCCCCTATGGAAACGCCCAAACATCTACCCACACACTGAGCAGACCACTCCATCAGAGCCCTCTCCTGCCACGAAATAACGGGGTTATGGGTACTTAACCAGGGCATGCCCAGCACCACCGGATACGCAGGAGAGTCAATCAGAAACAGTTGAATTATCTCCTGATGACTCCCCTGCGCACACATCCTAAGTGGCGCCGTGACCTCCCTGATTAAGCCCGTACCCAACGGACGACTATCTAGGGCGTGAACGGGAAAAGGAACATCAACAGGGAGAAGGGGAAACCCTAACTCTAAACAAAACTTCTTATCAATAAAATTCCCAGCCGCGCCTGAATCTACCAGCGCCTTATACTGGGAATGAGGTGCCACCTGCGGAAAACGCACAGGCATACAAAAATGGGCAACAGTGAGCTCTGGGTGAGTGGGGCGCCTACTCACCTGGAGGGAATCCCCAGTGCGGGACCTGTCGTCATCTCCCCGAGGAGGCCATCCCCAGCACCTAGCTGCGGTGTGTCCTCCCCGACCACAGTTGGTGCAGTGGATGGACCCCCTCACCTGCCGACTCCTCCTATCTCTAGCGCCAGCGCCCCCGAGCTCCATAGGACACGGCTCGGATGCGCTGGAGGGTGAAATGGACGGACCCCCCTCAGGACGTCCGCGGGTGGCCAATAGGTTATCTAACCTGATTGACATGTCGACCAGCTGGTCGAAAGAGAGACTGGTGTCCCTACAGGCCAGCTCCCTACGGACGTCCTCTCTTAGGCTACATCGATATATATCGACGAGGGCCCGCTCATTCCACCCTGCATCAGCCGCTAGAGTAAAGAATTCAAGCGCGAATTCCTGAGCACTCCTCCTCCCCTGCCGGAGGAAGACCAGACGCTCCCCCGCCGCTTTCCCCTCCGGGGGATGGTCGAACACCGCCCTAAAGCGGCGGGAGAACTCGTCGTAGGTGATACTCGCGGCGTCGATCTTCCTCCACTCCGCGTTGGCCCATTCCAACGCCTTCCCGGACAGGCAGGATATCAGGGCAGACACGCTCTCATGCCCCGAGGGTGCCGGGTGTACGGTGGCCAGGTACAACTCCACCTGGAGGAGGAATCCCTGACACCCAGCCGCAGTTCCGTCGTAGGCCCTCGGGAGAGCGAGTCGGATCCCTCGGTGTTCTGGCGCTGGAATGGGCAGGCTGGCCGATGGTGCTGGCTTGGCTGGCGGTGAGGAAGGTGTTGGAGGTGCGCCCCAGCCTCGGAGCGTGGTGATTACCTCCTGCAGGGCGGTTCCCATCTGGAGGATCTGTTCCTGTTGCTCCCGAACCTGGACCTCCAGTCTCGTCGGCGCTGCTTCGGCTCCCGCTGATTCCATGTTTAAGGTGTGTAATTCTGTCAACGATGTAGTGATGGTGTGGTGGGGAATCAGGCGCAGAAGCAGAGGTACAGTCCAACAAGACTTTACTATGCATAATAATCCACAAACGGCAGGATGCCAAACAGACGCGCACAGGCGTCAACAAACGATCGCACGAAAACACAGTGCGCAAAACTCTCCTAAACAGAGGAGGACACTACTAATCCTGGCGTACTGGAAAAATAACACAGCTACGCAACCATCTGACAAGCGACAATTACACACAACACTATGCACACAAACAGGGAACTAAATAGGGTGCATAATGAGACCTAACACAAAACAGGTGTGGCTAACAGACAAAACTAATCAAACAGGAAACACAGAACATAGAACGGTGGCAGCTAGAATTCCGGAGACGACGAACGCCGAAGCCTGCCCGAACAAGGGAGAGAGGCAGCCTCGGCCGAAACCGTGACAATAGTATTTTGGTTTTAATAAAAAATAACAAGCAAAGTGTTTTCCAGCATATAATGTTCAGCTGCGCACTCTGATGATGTCAGCAGGGTGGATGGAGTAACGCATGATTCGCATACCGCCCCAACAGATCCGTGGATGGAGTAACGCATGATTCGCATACCGCCCCAACAGATCCGTGGATGGAGTAACGCATGATTCGCATACCGTCCCAACAGATCCGTGGATGGAGTAACGCATGATTCGCATACCATCCCAACAGATCCACAGATGGAGTAACGCATGATTCGCATACCGTCCCAACAGATCCACAGATGATGCCATCTCAATCGCACTCCACACTGCCCTTTCCCACCTGGAGAAAAGGAACACCTATGTGAGAATGCTGTTCATTGACTACAGCTCAGCATTCAACACCATAGTGCCCACAAAGCTCATCACTAAGCTAAGGACTCTGGGACTAAACACCTCCCTCTGCAACTGGATCCTTGACTTCCTGACGGGCCGCCCCCCAGGTGGTAAGGGTAGGTAACAACACATCTGCCACACTGATTCTCAACACGGGGGCCCCTCAGGGGTGCGTGCTCAGTCCCTTCCTGTACTCCCTGTTCACCCATGACTGCATGGCCAGGCACGACTCCAACACCATCATTAAGTTTGCTGACAACACAACAGTGGTAGGTCTGATCACCGACAACGATGAGACAGCCTATAGGGAGGAGGTGAGAGACCTATGGTCCAAACTATTATGGTCCAAACACACTAAGACAGTCGTGAAGAGGGCACGACAACACCTTTCCCCCTCAGGAGACTGAAAATATTTGGCATGGGTCTCCAGATCCTCAAAAGGTTCTACAGCTGCACTAGAGGTCATCCTGACCGGTTGCATCACCACCTGGTATGGCCTCCGACCGTAAGGCACTACAGAGGGTAGTGCTTATGGCCCAGTACATCACTGGGACCAAGCTTCCTGCTATTCAGGACCTATATACTAGGCGGTATCAGAGGAAGGCCCAAAAGACTCCAGCCTCTCTAGTCATAAACTGTTTTCTCTGCTACTGCACAGCAAGCGGTACCGGAGTGCCAAGTCTAGGTCCAAAAGACTTCTTAACAGCTTCTACCACCAAGCCATAAGACTCCTGAACAATTAATACAATGGCCACCTGGACTATTTACATTGACCCTGTGGTGGAAATTCTAACCAGAAGGAGAGAGACTGTAGATTCTTCAAACAACAACTTTATTATAAGATTTGCAAAAATGGAACAATCAACAATCGCTTAAATAGTGCAGAGTTAAATGCCCGATGAACAGAATTGTCTCTCAGCTTTTATAGAAAGAGTACAACCTCTTTTGTCTACGTGGCAGTTAGCAGATGTGTGGAAACAGGGGCGGAACATAGTATAAAAGGCGATTGGTTTGTCTGTGCAGATTAAGATAGACGGTTGAGTCCTCGGGCTAACTACATTTGTCACAGCTCACACTATAATGTGCTCCTTCCTGCAAGTTTCCATCCAGCTGACTTCCTGCAGATAGTAAAACCACGGGATGTCTCCCATGCTGCGGTCGCACCCAAACAGATCTTAGCTATACGCCCAGTCTTGTGACCAAGTCACACAAAGACAAGTTTGTATCAGGTTAGAAAAAAACACACTAGCATATAACCAGAGACAATTCTCTAAGTAGTAAAACACGGGATAGCGTGACTAATTAATAAATGTTCCACCGTATATTTTCTCCTAATCCTAACTGGACACATGAATGTTCTTGCAACGTTCCCATGAAATGTGTCTAGAATATTAATATTGGATATTCTGAGAACATGTAAACCATGTTCTGGGGATGTTCTGTTCTCCTAACTCTAACGCCAAAACATGCTAGAAGGTTATCAGAAGGTTTTTGCTAACATAGACAGAATGTTCCCCCAACTAACAGAAAACTGCACAATCAAATATTAGTGGAAAATTACGGGTAACATTGCAGAAACGTTCTCTCGCCATAGAATTGTTAGCTGGGACAAACGTGTTTCAGCTCCTTCAGCTTCCTCTCTCTCTCTCCTGAATGCTCTACGGGAACAGCTTGAGTTTCAGTTCTTTCAGCTTCCTGAAGGTCTGCACTGGGGGCAGCTGTAGACCCCCCTCTGATCATCCTGATCCCAGTGGTCATTAATACAGCCCAGACAGTAGCTATGTCCACAGGGAATAGTGACCAGATCCTGTAGATCCTCAACTGATGGAGGCTATATTCTCTGCTATGTTAAACACACAGACAGACGGGCTGAATGAGCGTGACTTTCCTTTCCTCACACACACAGAACTGGGAGTGGCCTTCTAGGTGTGTTCGAGAGAGAGAGAGAGAACTGAAGTTAAATGGCTAGAGGCAACACCAGGGGGCGACGGTTCATAAATGGAGGTCTTTAGAAACATGGAGGTATGCATTTTGAGAAACAAGACATCTCATCGCTCCTCTATAGGGGTGTAGAAGAGCAGATCCAGAGCCCAAACATACACATGTACTGTACATACACCCTACACCCTACACTATACACCCTACACCCTACACCCTACACTATACACCATACACCCTACACCCTACACTATACACCCTACACCCTACACCCTACACTATACACCCTACACCCTACACCCTACACCCTACACCCTACACTATACACCCTACACCCTACACCCTACACTCTACACCCTACACACTATACACCCTACACACTATACACCCTACACCCTACACACTATACACCCTACACCCTACACTCTACACCCTACACCCTACACCCTACACCATACACCCTACACACTCTACACCCTACACTCTACACTATACACCCTACACCCTACACTCTACACTCTACACTCTACACCCTACACCATACACTATACACCATACACCCTACACCCTACACACTCTACACTCTACACCCTACACTCTACACTCTACACTATACACCCTACTCCATACACCATACACCCTACACCCTACACCCTACACTCTACACCCTACACTCTACACCCTACACTATACACCCTACACACTACACCATACACCCTACACTATACACCCTACACCCTACACCATACACCCTACACCATACACCCTACACTCTACACTATACACCCTACACCCTACACCCTACACTATACACCCTACACACTACACCCTACACCCTACACTATACACCCTACACTATACACCCTACACTATACACCCTACACCATACACCCTACACCATACACCCTACACCATACACCCTACACTATACACCCTACACCCTACACCCTACACACTACACCCTACACCCTACACTATACACCCTACACTATACACCCTACACCCTACACTATACACCCTACACTATACACCCTACACCCTACACTATACACCCTACACCATACACCCTACACCATACACCCTACACCCTACACCATACACTATACACCCTACACCCTACACCCTACACCATACACTATACACCCTACACTATACACCCTACACCCTACACTATACACCCTACACCCTACACCCTACACCATACACCCTACACCATACACCCTACACCATACACCATACACCATACACCCTACACTATACACTATACACCCTACACCCTACACCGTACACCCTACACCCTACACCCTACACCGTACACTATACACCCTACACTATACACCCTACACCATACACCATACACCCTACACCATACACCCTACACTATACACTCTACACCCTACACACACATAGAGAGAGAGAGAGAAACACTTGTATCATTACACACCACTCTGCTGTAATCTCAGTATCATAGTGTTGGTCCCAAATGGCACCCTATTGTCTATATAGACCCCTATGGGACATGCTCCAAAGTAGTTAACTATATAGGGGAGCCTTAATAGGAATGCTGTGAGAGAGGGGAAGGCAGACTTTCCTATGATCATTAAATACATGATATAATATTATACTTTACAGGTCATGTAGAGGAACTTAGAGCAGCTAACTACAAGCTATACATTACACAATATACACTGCAGTATTTCAACACACACACGTATAAGAATCATACAGTTAAAAATATGCAATAGAATAGTCTAAAAGGTGCCTGGTCTCTCTGAGGGTCTGGTCTGGTCCCCACTGTCCTGGTTGGGAAGGTGTAGTTCTCATGCCAGTCTGGTCCCCACTGTCCTGGTTGGGAAGGTGTAGTTCTCATGCCAGTCTGGTCCCCACTGTCCTGGTTGGGAAGGTGTAGTTCTCATGCCAGTCTGGTCCCCAGTGTCCTGGTTGGGAAGGTGTAGTTCTCATGCCAGTCTGGTCCCCAGTGTCCTGGTTGGGAAGGTGTAGTTCTCATGCCAGTCTGGTCCCCAGTGTCCTGGTTGGGAAGGTGTAGTTCTCATGCCAGTCTGGTCCCCACTGTCCTGGTTGGGAAGGTGTAGTTCTCATGCCAGTCTGGTCCCTACTGTCCTGGTTGGGAAGGTGTAGTTCTCATGCCAGTCTGGTCCCCAGTGTCCTGGTTGGGAAGGTGTAGTTCTCATACCAGTCTGGTCCCCACTGTCCTGGTTGGGAAGGTGTAGTTCTCATGCCAGTCTGGTCCCCACTGTCCTGGTTGGGAAGGTGTAGTTCTCATGCCAGTCTGGTCCCCACTGTCCTGGTTGGGAAGGTGTAGTTCTCATGCCAGTCTGGTCCCCACTGTCCTGGTTGGGAAGGTGTAGTTCTCATGCCAGTCTGGTCCCCACTGTCCTGGTTGGGAAGGTGTAGTTCTCATGCCAGTCTGGTCCCCACTGTCCTGGTTGGGAAGGTGTAGTTATCATGCCAGTCTGGTCCCCACTGTCCTGGTTGGGAAGGTGTAGTTCTCATGCCAGTCTGGTCCCCACTGTCCTGGTTGGGAAGGTGTAGTTCTCATGCCAGTCTGGTCCCTACTGTCCTGGTTGGGAAGGTGTAGTTCTCATGCCAGTCTGGTCCCCAGCGTCCTGGTTGGGAAGGTGTAGTTCTCATGGCAGTCTGGTCCCCACTGTCCTGGTTGGGAAGGTGTAGTTCTCATGGCAGTCTGGTCCCCACTGTCCTGGTTGGGAAGGTGTAGTTCTCATGCCTCTCCACACAGGGGTTCTGTTTCACACACAGACACTGCCTCAGCCTCGAACCCTGTCTTCTCCTCACAAACCT